>NC_084570.2:12545000-12547500 GCF_033978685.3 Nerophis lumbriciformis | reverse complement strand
ATGTCTGATTAGCACTCCAACAAGTCAATAACATCAACAAAACTCACCTTTGTGCATTCATGCACACGTTTGGTGGACAAAATGAGACAGAAAAAAAAGTGGCATAAAACACTTCCTAGAAAGTCGGAGAAAGTTGTACATGTAAACA
Source organism: Nerophis lumbriciformis (assembly GCF_033978685.3). Taxonomy (NCBI): domain Eukaryota; kingdom Metazoa; phylum Chordata; class Actinopteri; order Syngnathiformes; family Syngnathidae; genus Nerophis; species Nerophis lumbriciformis. The sequence goes on along the minus strand of NC_084570.2, from coordinate 12,547,352 downwards.
AACTAAGGTGAGTTCAAGGACCGCCAAAATTAATAGGACAAAACGGCGCTCGCCAAATACTCGAATCAGTGAAGCATGTTTAATATAAACAGTGTGCTTTATAACAATTAGGAAGGTTTGTGTCATGTTTCTCCTCCTACAGAAACCATATTAACACAAAAAATATCTTTTTTCCACCTCATCTTTTTCCATTTTTCATACATTTTTGAAAAAGCTCCTGAGAGCCACTATGGCGGCCCTCGAGCCGCAGGTTGCCAACCCCGACCTAATGTAAGGAATAATTCTGGTTTTGCTTACTGACCTCAAAGCTATTTTATCAATCAATCAATCAATGTTTATTTATATAGCCCTAAATCACAAGTGTCTCAAAGGGCTGCACAAGCCACAACGACATCCTCGGTACAGAGCCCACATAAGGGCAAGGAAAAACTCACCCCAATGGGACGTCGATGTGAATGACTATGAGAAACCTTGGAGAGGACCGCATATGTGGGTACCCCCCCCACCCCCCCTCTAGGGGAGGCCAAATGTAATGCATGTCGAGTGGGTCTGACATAATATTGTGAGAGTCCAGTCCATAGTGGATCCAACATAATAGTAAGAGTCCAGTCCATAGTGGGGCCAGCAGGAAACCATCCCGAGCGGAGACGGGTCAGTAGCGCAGAGATGTCCCCAACCGATGCACAGGCGAGCGGTCCACCCCGGGTCCCGGCTCTGGACAGCCAGCACTTCATCCATGGCCACCGGACCTGTAACCCCCCTGGACAAGGGAGAGGGGGGAGCAGAGGGGAAAGGAAAATAAACGGCAGATCAACTGGTCCAAAGAAAAGGGGGGCTATTTAAAGGCTAGAGTATACAAATGAGTTTTAAGATGGGACTTAAATGCTTCTACTGAGGTAGCATCTCTAACTGTTACCGGGAGGGCATTCCAGAGTACTGGAGCCTGAATAGAAATCGCTCTATAGCCCGCAGACTTTTTTTTGGCTCTGGGAATCACTAATAAGATGGAGTTCTTTGAACGCAGATTTCTTTTATTTGGTACATGGTGTTAAAGTTAAAGTACCAATGATTGTCACACACACACTAGGTGTGGCGAAATTATTCTCTGCATTTGACCCATCACCCTTGATCACCCCCTGGGAGGTGAGGGGAGCGTTGGGAATCATTTTTGGGGATTTAACCTCCAATCCCAACCCTTGATGCTGAGTGCCAAGCAGGGAGGTAATGGGTCCCATTTTTATAGCCTTTGGTAATGATAAGTGTGATAAGTAGATGGCAGTCAAACATAAGAGATACATGTAGCCTGCGATATAATGGCAGTCACACACAAGAGATAGGTGTAGACTGCAATACGACTCAAGTAAACAACACTAACCCTTTTATATGTTCCATTGAAAATATAGAACATTATACACGGCGCTCAAAATTCTATTAAAATGTTTTAGTGTGACTTTGATAAGCTATGAAGCCGCACCGCTTGATGTATTGTACTGTGCTTCAACATACGAGTATTATTATGGTGTGTGTATAAGGTAAGACATATTATCTGGCGTTTTGTTTCGTAATATTATGCAACAGCAACTTTTCTTACCTTCTTGTACCTGCTGATGCAACATTTTGACCAAAGAACCACCATTACATGTTATGTAGACCACAAGGAAGTATTTTACATTGAGAAAAAAAATTCTAATAATATGACTCCTTTAATGTGCCCTATAATCCGGTGCGCCTTATATATGAAAAAAGATAGAAAATAGACCATTCATCGGCAGTGCCCTATCGTCCAGAAAATACGGTATTCTGCAAATTCATGAAGACAAACCCCCTAAATGGATTGCGCTCTCTATTTTGCTCACTTAATCCACTGGTATGGAGAACTTTTAAGCAGGGTACGGCAGGGTGAGTGATTCCCCCTTGACCTCCGTAGTATTTGCAATTAGAGCATTTGCATAATTTGATTAAGTGTTTGTAAAATCAACTTTTCTTACCTTCTGGTACCTGCTGATCTGTATTTGGGATCTGCATAAGTCCTGACAATTGCGCTCCTCCGCCTTTGTAGTCAATACGCTTATTCTTTTTCTCTATCTTCTTGTTATGGGACAGTCATCCTCCGCTGTTGCCATTTCTTATATCACGTAGTGTAAAGTTCTTACTGATATCTGCCATGGAAGCGCTAAAACATACCGGTGTTGTGAGTTTACATTATTCACCCAAGGAACTTTAGTTATTAGAGTTCCGGTCGGATGGTTTTTCACTGGACACATTTCGGGCGGATGAGGAGATGCTGCTCCGTTATTGATTTAGGTAAAGTCTGAATGTCATTAAAAGAGTTAGCTCCATCTTTTGACACTT
>NC_084570.2:12440000-12540000 GCF_033978685.3 Nerophis lumbriciformis | reverse complement strand
ATGCCACCTGTGCAACAAATCCAGTCGTGAAATTTCCTCGCTCCTAAATATTCCAAAGTCAACTGTTGGCTTTATTATAAGAAAACTGAAGAGTTTGGGAACAACAGCAACTCAGCCACCAAGTGGTAGGCCACGTAAACTGACAGAGAGGGGTCAGCGGATGCTGAAGCGCATAGTGCAAAGACTTTCTGCACAGTCAGTTGCTACAGAGCTCCAAACTTCATGTGACCTTCTAATTTGCCCACGTACAGTACGCAGAGAGCTTCAAGGAATGGGTTTCCATGGCCGGGCAGCTGTATCTAAGCCATACATCACCAAGTCCAATGCAAAGCGTCGAATGCAGGGGTGTAAAGCACGTCGCCACTGGACTTCCAGTTCTCTGGAGTGATGAATCACGCTTTTCCATCTGGCAATCTGATGGACGAGTCTGGGTTTGGAGGTTGCCAGGAGAACGGTACATTTCGGACTGCATTGTGCCGAGTGTGAAATTTAATGGTGGAAGAGGCATTATGGTGTGGGGTTGTTTTTTAGGAGTCGGGCTTGGCCCCTTAGTTCTAGTGAAAGACACTAACATGACTGTGCACCAGTGCACAAAGCAAGGTCCATTAACAACATGGATGACAGAGTCTGGTGTAGAAGAACTTGACAGGCCTGCACAGAGTCCTGACCTGAACCCAAAAGAACACCTTTGGGATGAATTAGAACGGAGACTGAGAGCCAGGCCTTCTTGACCAACATCAGTGTGTGACCTCACCAATGCGCTTTTGGAAGAATGGTGGAAAATTCCTATAAACACACTCCACAACCTTGTGGACAGCCTTCCCAGAAGAGTTGAAGCTGTAATAGCTGCAAAAGGTGGACCCACATCATATTGAATTGTATAATATAAATGTATACTGCTGTACAAGCTGCACATTGCTGTCATTTTTACTATTGTCCCCAGGGAAGATATACTATGGGATTTTAAATAAATGAAATAAGCAGGATAGGGCCCCTTTTTAAAACATTGATCTTTTTTGGTGTTTTCAGAGCAGGATCGGACAGTTTCGGACCAAAGTTCAAATTTGTTTAATTATACTAGTTAGGTAATTTCTAGTTTTGGTTTACAGCACTAAACAGACTGGATAACTTCCTCCTACATTTACGGTTTTGTACTTCTTCTAATGCAGGGGTGTCAAACTCATTTTAGAACGGGGGCCACATGGAGAAAAAGGTATTTGGTAATGGTAAAATCACGGCACGATAACTTAAAAATAAAGACAACTTCAGATTGTCCATCCATCCATCCATTTTTCTACCACTTATTCCCTTCGGGGTCACGGGGAGCGCTGGAGCCTATCTCAGCTACAATCGGGCGGAAGGCGGGGTACACCCTGGACAAGTCGCCACCTCATCGCAGGGCCAACTTCAGATTGTTTTCTTTGTTTAAAAATAGAACAAGGACATTCTGAAATTGTACAAATCATAATGTTTTTTTTGTTTTTTTTTTACACTTACATGTTGCGGTTATTAGTATTCTATCTTTATTTGTCGTTATTTATACTTTCTGAATAAATGATCATCTCTCTGAGCTGCCACCTTAACGTGGTAGAGGAGTTTGCGTGTCCCAATGATCCTAGGAGCTATGTTGTCCGGGGGCTTTATGCCCCCTGGTAGGGTCTCCCAAGACAAACTGGTCCTAGGTGAGGGATCAGACAAAGAGCAGCTCGAAGACCTCTATGAAGAAAACAAGCAAGGAACCCAGATTTCCCTTGCCCGGACGCGGGTCACCGGGGCCCCCCTCTGGAGCCAGGCCCAGAGGTGGGGCACGATGGCGAGCGCCTGGTGGCCGGGCCTGTCCCCATGGGGCCCGGCCGGGCACAGCCCGAAGAGGCAACGTGGGTCCCCCCTCCAATGGGCTCACCACCCATAGTAGGGGTCATAGAGGTCGGGTGCGATGTGAGCTGGGCGGCAGCCGAGGGCAGGGCACTTGGCGGTCCGATCCTCGGCTACAGAAGCTAGCTCTTGGGACGTGGAACGTCACCTCACTGGGGGGGAAGGAGCCTGAGCTAGTGCGCGAGGTGGAGAAGTTCCGGCTAGATATAGTCGGACTCACTTCGACGCACAGCAAGGGCTCTGGAACCAGTTCTCTCGAGAGGGGCTAGACTCTCTTCCACTCTGGCGTTGCCGGCAGTGAGAGGCGACGGGCTGGGGTGGCAATTCTTGTTTCCCCCCGGCTCAGAGCCTGTACGTTGGAGTTCAACCCGGTGGACGAGAGGGTAGCTTCCCTCCGCCTTCGGGTGGGGGAACGGGTCCTGACTGTGGTTTGCGCTTACGCGCCAAACCGCAGCTCAGAGTACCCACCCTTTTTGGATTCACTCGAGGGAGTACTTGAGAGTGCTCCCCCGGGTGATTCACTCGTTCTACTGGGGGACTTCAATGCTCATGTTGGCAGCGACAGTGAAACCTGGAGAGGCGTGATTGGGAAGAATGGCTGCCCGGATCTGAACCCGAGCGGTGTTATGTTATTGGACTTTTGTGCCCGTCACAGATTGTCCATAACGAACACCATGTTCAAACATAAGGGTGTCCATATGTGCACTTGGCACCAGGACACCCTAGGCCGCAGTTCCATGATCGACTTTGTAGTTGTGTCATCGGATTTGCGGCCTCATGTTTTGGACACTCGGGTGAAGAGAGGGGCGGAGCTTTCTACCGATCACCACCTGGTGGTGAGTTGGCTGCGATGGTGGGGGAGGATGCCGGACAGACCTGGCAGGCCCAAACGCATTGTGAGGGTTTGCTGGGAACGTCTGGCAGAGTCTCCTGTCAGAGAGAGTTTCAATTCCCACCTCCGGAACAACTTTGAACATGTCACGAGGGAGGTGCTGGACATTGAGTCCGAATGGACCATGTTCCGCGCCTCTATTGTCGAGGCGGCTGATTGGAGCTGTGGCCGCAAGGTAGTTGGTGCTTGTCGTGGCGGTAATCCTAGAACCCGTTGGTGGACACCGGCGGTGAGGGATGCCGTCAAGCTGAAGAAGGAGTCCTATCGGGTTCTTTTGGCTCATAGGACTCCTGAGGCAGCGGACAAGTACCGACAGGCCAAGCGGTGTGCGGCTTCAGCGGTCGCAGAGGCAAAAACTCGGACATGGGAGGAGTTCGGTGAGGCCATGGAAAACGACTTCCGGACGGCTTCGAAGCAATTCTGGACCACCATCCGCCGCCTCAGGAAGGGAAAGCAGTGCACTATCAACACCGTGTATGGTGAGGATGGTGTTCTGCTGACCTCGACTGCGGATGTTGTGGATCGGTGGAGGGAATACTTCGAAGACCTCCTCAATCCCACCAACACGTCTTCCTATGAGGAAGCAGTGCCTGGGGAGTCTGTGGTGGGCTCTCCTATTTCTGGGGCTGAGGTTGCTGAGGTAGTTAAAAAGCTCCTCGGTGGCAAGGCCCCGGGGGTAGATGAGATCCGCCCGGAGTTCCTTAAGGCTCTGGATGCTGTGGGGCTGTCTTGGTTGACAAGACACTGCAGCATCGCGTGGACATCGGGGGCGGTACCACTGGATTGGCAGACCGGGGTGGTGGTTCCTCTCTTTAAGAAGGGGAACCGGAGGGTGTGTTCTAACTATCGTGGGATCACACTCCTCAGCCTTCCCGGTAAGGTCTATTCAGGTGTACTGGAGAGGAGGCTACGCCGGATAGTCGAACCTCGGATTCAGGAGGAACAGTGTGGTTTTCGTCCTGGTCGTGGAACTGTGGACCAGCTCTATACTCTCGGCAGGGTCCTTGAGGGTGCATGGGAGTTTGCCCAACCAGTCTACATGTGTTTTGTGGACTTGGAGAAGGCATTCGACCGTGTCCCTCGGGAAGTCCTGTGGGGAGTGCTCAGAGAGTACGGGGTATCGGACTGTCTGATTGTGGCAGTCCGCTCCCTGTATGATCAGTGCCAGAGCTTGGTCCGCATTGCCGGTAGTAAGTCGGACACGTTTCCAGTGAGGGTTGGACTCCGCCAAGGCTGCCCTTTGTCACCGATTCTGTTCATAACTTTTATGGACAGAATTTCTAGGCGCAGTCATGGCGTTGAGGGGATCTGGTTTGGTGGCTGCAGGATTAGGTCTCTGCTTTTTGCAGATGATGTGGTCCTGATGGCTTCATCTCGCCAGGATCTTCAGCTCTCACTGGATTGGTTCGCAGCTGAGTGTGAAGCGACTGGGATGAGAATCAGCACCTCCAAGTCCGAGTCCATGGTTCTCGCCCGGAAAAGGGTGGAGTGCCATCTCCGGGTTGGGGAGGAGATCTTGCCCCAAGTGGAGGAGTTCAAGTACCTCGGAGTCTTGTTCACGAGTGAGGGAAGAGTGGATCGTGAGATCGACAGGCGGATCGGTGCGGCGTCTTCAGTAATGCGGACGCTGTATCGATCCGTTGTGGTGAAGAAGGAGCTGAGCCGGAAGGCAAAGCTCTCAATTTACCGGTCGATCTACGTTCCCATCCTCACCTATGGTCATGAGCTTTGGGTTATGACCGAAAGGACAAGATCACGGGTACAAGCGGCCGAAATGAGTTTCCTCCGCCGGGTGGCGGGGCTCTCCCTTAGAGATAGGGTGAGAAGCTCTGCCATCCGGGGGGAGCTCAAAGTAAAGCCGCTGCTCCTCCACATCGAGAGGAGCCAGATGAGGTGGTTCGGGCATCTGGTCAGGATGCCACCCGAACGCCTCCCTAGGGAGGTGTTTAGGGCACGTCCGACCGGTAGGAGGCCGCGGGGAAGACCCAGGACACGTTGGGAAGACTATGTCTCCCGGCTGGCCTGGGAACGCCTCGGGGTCCCACAGGAAGAGCTGGACGAAGTGGCTGGGGAGAGGGAAGTCTGGGCTTCCCTGCTTAGGCTGCTGCCCCCGCGACCCGACCTCGGATAAGCGGAAGAAGATGGATGGATGGATGAATAAATGATGTGATAATGTTCATCAGTCAACTCATTGGTGTTAATTTTCACCTATCAAGATAAAAAAATTATATCAAAATCAAATTACAGGATGTTATTTATTAGGGCTGCGAATCTTTGGGTGTCCCACGATTTGATTCAATATCGATTCTTGGGGTCACGATTTGATTCAAAATCGATTTTTTTCCATTCAACTCGATTCTTGATTCAAAAACGATATTTTCCCTATTAAAAACGATTCTCTATTCATTCAATACATAGGATTTCAGCAGGATCTACCCCAGTCTGCTGACATGCAAGCAGAGTAGTAGATTTTTGTAAAAAAAGGACAATGTTTTATCAACTGACTGCAATAATGTAAATTTGTTTTAACTATTAAATGAACCAAAAATATGACTTATTTTATCTTTTTGAAAATATTGGACACAGTGTGTTGTCAAGCTTATGAGATGTGATGCAAGGGACGGCGTGGCGCAGTGGGAGAGTGGCCGTGCGCGACCCGAGGGTCCCTGGTTCAATCCCCACCTAGTACCAACCTCGTCATGTCCGTTGTGTCCTGAGCAAGACACTTCACCCTTGCTCCTGATGGGTGCTGGTTAGCGCCTTGCATGGCAGCTCCCTCCATCAGTGTGTGAATGTGTGTGTGAATGGGTAAATGTGGAAGTAGTGTCAAAGCGCTTTGAGTACCTTGAAGGTAGAAAAGTGCTATACAAGTACAACCCATTTATCATTTATTAATTACCGTATTTTCCGCACCATAAGGCGCCCTGGGTTAAAAGCTGCGCCTTCAATGAACGGCATATTTCAAAACTTTGTCCACCTATAAGCCGCCCGGTGTTGTAAGCCACATCTAACTGCGCGAAAGGAATGTCAAAAAAAACAGGCAGATAGGTCAGTCAAACTTTAATAATATATTAAAAACCAGCGTTCTAACAACTCTGTTCACTCCCAAAATGTACGCAAATGTGCAATCACAAACATAGTAAAATTCAAAATAGTGCAGAGCAATAGCAACATAATGTTGCTCGAACGTTAATGTCACAACACACAAAATAAACATAACGCTCACTTTCTGAAGTTATTCTTCATTCATAAATCCCTCAAATTATTCTCCTTCGTTGTCCGAATTGAAAAGTTGGGCGAATGTGGGATCCAAAATGTCGTCTGGCGCTGTCTCCCTGTCTTGGTGAACGTCACGTGTGTTCGCCTTCTGTCATCCACCGTTCCCACGCAGTTAGCAGTCTAGCTTCGAATGCCCTGTTGACACCAATATCTAGCGGCTGGAGGTCTTTTGTCAATCCACCCGGAATGACGGCGAGTATTGAATTAAGCGCGTAAGCGTGTCTCTTAATGTGATGTTATGAGCTAGCAAATATAACAACTACACTACCCAGCATGCAACGATAGTGACGAGCATGCGCGGTAGCCCTGAGAAGCGTTGTTGTATGCTGGGAGTTAGAATGTGGTTATGAGCACGCTGTGAGTAAACGTTGAGAACTCAGTTAACACGCCTCGTCTGCATTATTTATAATTAGACAGACAACACACTTAATAGGAGCCATTTTGGGGTCTTTACATAAACACACAAATGGAAATGAAACGTCACATATCCCAGCATGCACCGCGCGCTTCTTCTACGGGGAAAAAAGATGGCGGCTGTTTACCGAAGTTGCGAGACCGAAACTTTATGAAAATGAATCTTAATATTTATCCATATATAAAGCGCACCGGGTTATAAGGCGCACTGTCAGCTTTTGAGAAAATTTGTGGTTTTTAGGTGCGCCTTATAGTGCGGAAAATACGGTAAGTGTAAGCCACTGTGACACTATTGTTCATTTTTTTTATTTTTTATAAATGTCTAATGATAATGTCAATGAAGGATTTTAATCACTGCTATGTTGAAATTGTAACTAATATTGATACTGTTGTTGATAATATTCATTTTTGTTTCACTACTTTTGGTTTGTTCTGTGTCGTGTTTGTGTCTCCTCTCAATTGCTCTGTTTATTGCAGTTCTGAGTGTTGCTGGGTCGGGTTTGGTTTTGGAATTGGATTGCATTGTTATGGTATTGCTGTGTATTGTTTTGTTGGATTGATTAATTAAAAAAATAAAAAATTAAAAAAATTAAAAAAAAGCGATTTAAAAAAAAATGAGAATCGATTCTGAATCGCACAACGTGAGAATCGCGATTCGAATTTGAATCGATTTTTTTCCCACACCCCTAATATTTATGTAGTTTGCTCATTTTCCTCGACTGATATACTAACATGTGTTTGTTTGTTTTTTTTACATATGTAGCATCATTACAAAGATATAAATAATTGCTATTGTGACATCTAGTGGACACATTTAGAACAGCAGTTTCTTTCATTCAAAAATTTCGGCTAATTTTTATACTTGGCAAACTCATCCCGCGGGCCGGATAAAACCTGTTCGCGGGCCTGATCCGGGCCCTATGTTTGATACCCCTGATCTGATGTGTTCCAGTCTTCACAGCCACTGTGTCGCTTCATCAGTCTTGTTTGCGCAATAAAAGAGAAGCAAACTGAAACAGGACCAATCGCCTGAGGCTTTATGGCAATAAGAAAAGTGACAATCTATTTTTCTGTGTGATCCGAGATGCTGATTCCTGACTGATAATTGTAAGCAGCGCAGCAGGAAGTAAGACGAAAGTCACAACTATCGACTCGCCTCGGTCTCGAACGGAACAAAAGGGGGAAAAAAACGCAAGGGCAGTACGGTGCTGCCGCTGAGAACGTCAATTCTGCTCTTTAGAAAAGGGGCACTGTTCAGAGAGTGAAAGCAAATCAACAGGATTATCGACCCAGACAAGCCAACCCTGTAAATTGCACTCAGAGAGACGAACAAAACAACAAAAACCATCACTGAGCTTTATTGACAGCGAGCACTTTGGTTGGCAAGCCTCACTTCCTGACTGCAAAGGCCCGAAAAACACACTTGATGAAGTTTTGCGCCGTACTTTTCTCATTTCCACACGTTTGCGTCTTTCGTAACTTCGCAGCGGTGCAGGTGAGGGCGCGCGGTGTGGCGAGGTGTTAATGAAGGAAGTGACATCAGAGTCGGCAACAATGTTGTGCAAACCCTGCAGAGACGCCTTGTTGTCAAAGTCGTTCCCTCTCAGGTCACAGAGCCTTGCGTTGGCGTGTGGGAGGAGATGTAATCTTTTCAACAACTTTGGGGGAATAACATGCAGCTTTATTTTTACACGGAGCAGAGAAAACATGCAAACAGCCGATGACGAAAGCCACCTTGAACAGCTGTTTTGTGGTCATGTGACGTGATGGTAGGGCTGGGCGATATGGCCTTTGATTAATATCTCCATATTTTTAGGCCATGTCACGATACACCATATATATCTCCATATTTTGCCTTAGCCTTGAATGAACACTTGATGCAGCAGTATGATGATTCTATGTGTCTACATTAAAACATTCTTGTTCATACTGCATTAATATATGCTCATTTTAAACTTTCATGCAGAGAAGGAAATCACAACTAAGTCACTTTACCAAAACTGTATTTATTAAACAGTTATTAAGCAGTGGCACAAACATTCATGTCATTTCAAAACAGAAAGTGCAAGATTGTCAGAGACATTTTAAAACAAACTATGAGTGCACTTTTGTGCATGATGTCACTAAGATGACATATCTAAACAACACTAAATTAAAGTGCACTTTTTGTACAGAATGCCACTACAATATTTTAAAACAAATAAAGTGCACTTTTGTGCATGATGTCACACAAGATATTTCAATAACTGTCAAATAAAAATCATCAATCAATCAATGTTTACTTACAAACCCCGTTTCCATATGAGTTGGGAAATTGTGTTAGATGTAAATATAAACGGAATACAATGATTTGCAAATCCTTTTCAACCCATATTCAATTGAACGCACTACAAAGACAAGATATTTGATGTTCAAACTGATAAACTTTATTTTTTTTTGCAAATAATAATTAACTTAGAATTTCATGGCTGCAACACGTGCCAAAGAAGTTGGGAAAGGGCATGTTCACCACTGTGTTACATCACCTTTTCTTTTAACAACACTCAATAAACGATTAGGAACTGAGGAAACTAATTGTTGAAGCTTTGAAAGTGGAATTCTTTCCCATTCTTGTTTTATGTAGAGCTTCAGTCGTTCCACAGTCCGGGGTCCACGCTGTCGTATTTTACGCTTCATAATGCGCCACACCGTCGATGGGAGACAGGTCTGGACTGCAGGCGGGCCAGGAAAGTACCCGCACTCTTTTTTTACGAAGCCACGCTGTTGTAAAAAATAAGCAGGGGCGTCCATGAAAAAGACGGCGCTTAGATGGCAGCATATGTTGTTCCAAAACCTGTATGTACCTTTCAGCATTAATGGTGCCTTCACAGATGTGTAAGTTACCCATGCCTTGGGCACTAATGCACCCCCATACCATCACATATGCTGGCTTTTGAACTTTGCGTCGATAACAGTCTGCGAATCCCCTTTGGTCCGGATGACACGATGTCGAATATTTCCAAAAAAAAATTGAAATGTGGACTCGTCAGACCACAGAACACTTTTCCACTTTGCATGAGTCCATCTTAGATGATCTCGGGCCCAGAGAAGCCGGCGGCGTTTCTGGATGTTGTTGATAAATGGCTTTCGCTTTGCATAGTAGAGCTTTAACTTGCACTTACAGATGTAGCGACCAACTGTATTTAGTGACAGTGGTTTTCTGAAGTGTTCCTGAGCCCATGTGGTGATATCCTTAGCGATTGATGTTGGCTTTTGATACAGTGCCGTCTGAGGGATCGTAGGTCACGGCCATTCAATGTTGGTTTCCGGCCATGCCGCTTACGTGGAGTGATTTCTCCAGATTCTCTGAACCTTTTGATGATATTATGGACCGTAGATGTTGAAATCCTTAAATTTCTTGCAATTGCACTTTGAGAAACGTTGTTCTTAAACTGTTCAACAATTTGCTCACGCAGTTGTGGACAAAGGGGAGTACCTCGCCCCATCCTTTCTTGTGGAAGACTGAGCATTTTTTGGGAAGCTGTTTTTATACCCAATCATGGCACCCACCTGTTCCCAATTAGCCTGCACACCTGTGGGATGTTCCAAGTAAGTGTTTGATGAGCATTCCTCAACTTTATCAGTATTTATTGCCACCTTTCCCAACTTCTTTGTCACGTGTTGCTGGCATCAAATTCTAAAGTTAATGATTATTTGCAAAAAAAAAAAAATGTTTATCAGTTTGAACATCAAATATGTTGTCTTTGTAGCATATTCAACTGAATATGAGTTGAAAAGGATTTGCAAATCATTGTATTCTGTTTATATTTACATCCAACACAATTTCCCAACTCATATGGAAACGGGGTTTGTATATAGCTCTAAATCACGGGTGTCTCAAAGGGCTGCACAAGCCACAACGACATCCTCGGCTCAGATCCCACATCTGGGCAAGAAAAAACTCAACCCAATGGGATGACAATGAGAAACCTTGGAGGGGACCGCAGATCTGGGGAAGAGTTCAAGTACCTCAGGGTCTTGTTCACAAGTGAGGGAAGAGTGGATTGTGAGATCGACAGGCGGATCATTAGGGCGTTTGTAGTGATGCGGACACTGTATCGGTCCGTTGTGGTGAAGAAGGAGCTGAGCCGGAAGGCAAAGCTCTCAATTTACCAGTAGATCTACGTTCCCATCCTCACCTATGGTCATGAGCTTTGGGTTATGACCGAAAGGACAAGATCACGGGTACAAGCGGCCGAAATGAGTTTCATCCGCCGGGTGGCAGGGCTCTCCCTTAGAGTTAGAGTGAGAAGCTCCGTCATCTGGGAAGAGCTCAAAGTAAAGCCGCTGCTCCTTCACATCGAGAAGAGCCAGATGAGGTGGTTTCGGGCATCTGGTCAGGATGCCACCCGGACGCCTCCCTAGGGAGTTTGGGGCACGTCCGACCGGTAGGAGGGCACGGGAAAGACCCAGGATAACTTGGGGAGACTATGTCTCCCGGCTGGCCTGGGAACGCTTCGGGGTCCCTCGGGAGGAGATGGACAAAGTAGCTGGGGAGAGGGAAGTCTGGGCTTCCCTGATTAGGCTGCTGCCCCCCAAGGGGCCGACCTCGGATAAGCGGACAACGATGGATGAATGGATGAATCTAGATTTTTGATGTTCAACATTGCGTGCGTCGTTACATTGCTGGCACATGTGTTTTGGTTGAAAGGCCCGCCTTGACTTACTTTGTGACGTTAACTGAACTTATTATTACGGGTTTTTAATGAGTTTCGCGCTTTATTCTAGTTGAAGTTGTCATAACTCTTCTTACATAGTTGTGATGGGCAATTTGTTAACATCAATTGTCCTTCTGACTAAAAGTCAAAATCCCTTTTAACAGTCTTGGTCGCCGTTAATCCTGACTTTCTCATTTCTCAAATTGGTCGCATTTGCTGACATCATATCTGGGTTTTGGGACGTTACGTACTAACAGTATGCCGCATCTCTCAGGCGTTCTCGGTCCTGTCCTGGGTTCAGTTGACCGGGTTCACGCTTGACAAAAACAACTATATTGTTTATTGCAGTGATGTGCGGTGAGGTTGATGGCTGGTGAGGCACTGACTTCATCACAGTCAGATTTACAAACATATGAACCCTAAAGAGTATCTTATTCACCATTTGATTGGCAGCAGTTAACAGGTTATGTTTAAAAGCTCATACCAGCATTCTTCCCTGCTTGGCACTCAGCATCAAAGGTTGGAATTGGGGGTTAAATCACCAACAATTATTCCCGGGCGCGGCGCCGCTGCTGCCCACTGCTCCCCTCACATCCCAGGGGGTGAGCAAGGTATGGGTCAAATGCAGAGGACGAATTTCACCACACCTAGTGTGTGTGTGACAATCATTGGTACTTTAACTTAACTTTAACTTTACACATACAAACTGTAGCACAAAAAAAAAACGTTATTATGGTCTTACCTTTACTTATAAGTGCGGGAACAGTGGTGTTCGTGTTGGAGGAGTTGTGAATGAATGAAATATGAAATCCGTGCTGCAGTCTGCAGGTGTACCCAATGTTGTGTCCCTGCAGTCGTTCACGGCTCCTCCGGCGCGAGCATTGCTGTTTTTGCACTTTTTGGCTTCTTGTTAAGTGACTTTTTTTTGGGTGGATTCGGTCTTGCACGTGGAGGGTTTGGGTGTGGGCTTTGGTTGGTGTGGCGCTCCCGTTGGGGGGTGCATTCTGCGGCGGGGGGTGCATTAACCGGCACCAGGAGGCGGGATTACTGCGAGCCTCACACAGTGCGTCTTCGCAGCAGTTTTATGATTGCTCAGCACAAGAAATACGTTACACACATACAGTTGTTGACAAAATACACTGTACATTATATACCTCAGCTAACTAAACTATGGAAATGTATAATATAATTCATATAGCAATACGGTCTCACTGCACAGCAGGCCAGCAGTTAGCCGAGTCATTCCGCAATCCATGTTGAGGCACAACTGAGTGACGTGACTCAACTGGCTGCTGTTCACCGCACCGTCTCTTCTCAGTATTTGAACGGCAAATGTGAAAATTCAGCGATTTTGAATAAAAATAATCTAAAACTGGTGAAGTTAAATGGAAAATAACTTTATAGTATAATCACTGAATACATATATCAATTTAATACATTTTTTTTCTTTTTAAAAATTTTTTCTTTCCATGATGGCAAGTGAGGCCCCGCCCCTCTAGTGACCGCACGTCACTGATTTATTGTTTATTGTTTATTGAATGGATCCCCATTAGCTGATGCCAAGGCGACTGCTAGTCTTCCTGGGGTCCATATAGGACAGGGTTCGGCAACCTTTACCACTCAAAGAGCCATTTTTTCCCGTTTCACAAAATAAAGAAAGCAATGGGAGCCACAAAACTCTTTTGAAATTTAAAATGAAATAACACTGCATACAAAGTTTTTTTTTGCTTTGTGCTATGTATAAACCAGGGGTCTCAGACACGCGGCCTGCACCTTAATATGAAAATGTAATGTTAGTGCGGCCCGCGAGTTTCATATGAATGCCGCTTGACAGCATCACACTTGCCGACCCTCCCAATTTATCCGGGAGACATCCGGATTTCAGAGCAACTATTCTCTCGAATGTCTGCTGAAATTCACCCAAACAACAGTAATAAGGGCGTGCTATGATGGCACTGCCTTTAGCGCCCTCTACAACCTGGACAAACAGCTTGCGAGTCCAGTCACATGTTGTATGCGGCTTCTGCAGACACACAAAAGTTACTGCAATGCATACTTGGTCAACAGCCATACAGGTCACACTGAGAGTGCCCGTTTAAACAACTTTAACACTCTTACTAATATGCGCCACACTGTGAACCCACACCAAACAAGAATGACAAACATTTCGGGAGAACATCCGCACCATAACGCAACATAAACACAACAGAACAAATACCCAGAATCCCATGCATCCCTAACTCTTCCGGGCTACATCATACACCCCCGCTACCACCAAACCCCCCACCTTCGTGCGTCGGTTGAGGTGGGCGGGGTTGGGGGGGCGGGGTTTGGTGGTAGCGGGGGTGTATATTGTAGCCCGGAAGAGTTTGGAATGCATGGGATTCTGGGTATTTTGTTCTGTTGTGTTTATGTTGTGTGCGGATGTTCTCCCGAAATGTGTTTGTCATTCTTGTTTGGTGTGGGTTCACAGTGTGGCGCATATTTGTAACAGTGTTAAAGTTGTTTATACGGCCTCCCTCAGTATGACCTGTATGGCTGTTGATCAAGTATGCCTTGCAGTCACGTGTGTGAGCAGAGGTCGCATTCTACATGTGACCGGGCCGGCACGCAGATAGCATGGTGTAAAAGCGGACGCGACGACATGTTGTAGAGGACGTTAAAGGCGGTGCCATCACGGCACAGCCTCGATATTGTAGTGCAGGTGAAAGTCGGAGAACATTTGCCCCGGGAGAGACATTGAAATCCGGAAACCTTCCGGAAAAAACGGGAGGGTCGGCAAGTATGCAGCTGAGCCGCATCAGAGTGATCAAAGAGCCGCGGGTTGCTGACCCCTGATATAGGAGCATACAAAATTAAAATACAAAGAATAATATTGTGGCACAGTAGCGCTAAAAAACCATGATGACCACGTCCTGATCAGAGCTTTGTTCTCTCCATCCAGCCCAGACTGCTGTCACTTTGTTGGGGACGAGGAGAGATACAGCTGACATCCCGTCATTGTTTTGTACAATTCACATGAACAACATTGCCAGCGGAACTAATTGCTCATCCCAATTACAAATCCATTCGTTGTGGTGCCTCTTTCTCATTGGATGGTGAGGAAATTCCCCAGAGCACAAGCCAACAATTGGAGGCAGTAAGGCACAGGAGCGTGTCAGCCAACCATTAATATTCCACTAAGGCAATTTCACCTCCAACTTAATGACACAAAATGTCTCATAAAAATACACAGTGTGTATGTCTAATCAACACTCAAACAGAGTCATCAAAGGCTTTATTTTCAAAGATAGCTGTGAGCCAGTACTCAAAGGTGCTCTAGGGATACTTAAGATCTGAGGTCCGAGAGCCAGCTCCAGCTCGTGGTGCCCAAGACCAGACTTAAAACCAGGGGAGACAGGGCCTTCTCTGTGGTCGGCCCTAAGCTCTGGAACACTCTGCCCCTCCGCGTTCGAACTGCTCCCACAGTGGAGTGTTTTAAGTCTCGTCTTAAGACCCGCTTTTATTCTCTGGCTTTTAACACTACGTGAGTTGTGTTGTCCTCTGTTGTCCTCTGTGTTTTTAAAATTTTGATTTCTATTTATTGTTTTAATTGGTTTTACCCTTTAAAATCGTTTTTAATCATATTTATTTTATATTGTTTTTATATTGGTTTTATATGTATTTATTCTTTGTTTTTATTCAGTCATTGGTGGAGCTAAAGATAATATTTGAATATTGTTTTTAATATTGTTGTGCAGCACTTTGGGAACATTTTGTTGTTTAAATGTGTGTGAACGACTCTGGCTGTCGTCCGGGTTCGCAGGACCACCAAGGAAGGACATTCTGATGAGCAGGTTTGACTTTATTTTATTTTTCAATAAAACCTCAAGTCTCAGGTCGGATCGCTTTCCAGCTCCTTCCTCTTCCACTGCTCGTTCTCCCGGTCGCTTTTCAGCCGGCCGCGTCTTCTGTGCCTCGCTCTCGGTCGCTTCCTCTCGCGCTCAGCATCCGCTTCTCGCTCAGCTGCATGTGTTACTGCTTGCTCTTCATGCACCACTGGCTCTCCACTTCCTTCTGCCCCGTCGTTCTTGGCTGCCGTCCTTTTAAACACTGAAAGGGGATTAATTGATTGTGCCCAGCTGCCCGATCTCCGCACCTGCAGTCCATTTGGACGCGGGTCCGCCGGCTACGCCACCATTTTGGAGCGGGCCCCGGTGTGCCCTGCCCCGCTGTCGGACTAAAGGCCACGCCTCCTCGCCGCCATCTTGGAGCGGGCTCCGGTGTGCCCTGCCTCGTTGTCGGACTGCCGGCCACGCCTCCTCGCCGCCATGTCGGAGTCGGCCCCGGCGGGGCACGCCTCGCTGTCGGTCTGCCGGCCCCGACTCCCCACAATGTGCTGTATGAATAAAGTGGATTGGATTGGTTTGAAGATTCAATCAAATAAATAAAAACAATACATTCACTGGGATCGAAACTGAAAGTTAACTCGTTCCTGGTACCATTTCTTCCAGAACCTAAATGAGATACAATGTGTGAGTATTTGCAATGACAGGAAACAAGTTACATTCATGTTATGTCCCTGAACACAATGCACTACACATGAGATGAGATCTCAAGTACAAAGGTGGGAAAATAGTCCCGTTCTAAGTATTTGCTGATTTTTACAAATTTATGAATGTTTCAGAATCATTTTATGGTAGGTTTTAGGGTTGTCCTGATACCAATATTTTGGTACCGGTACCAAGATGTATTTCGATACTTTTCAAAACATTTCTTAAAAAAGGGGACCACATAAAAATGGCATTATTGGCTTTATTTTGACAACAAATCTTACGGTACATTAAACATATGTTTCTAGTGGTTAGAGTGTACGCCCTGAGATCGGTAGGTTGTGAGTTTAAACCCCGGCCGAGTCATAACAAAGACTATAAAAAATGGGACCCATTACCTCCCTGCTTGGCACTCAGCACCAAGGGTTGGAATTGGGGGTTAAATCACCAAAAATGATTCCCGGGCGCGGCCACCACTGCTGCTCACTGCTCCTCTCACCTCCCGGGGGGGGGGCACAAGTGGTATAAAATGGGGGCAGCACGGTGGAAGAGGGGTTAGTGCGTCTGCCTCACAATCCGAAGGTGCTGAGTAGTCTGGGGTTCAATCCCAGGCTCGGGATCTTTCTGTGTGGAGTTTGCATGTTCTCCCCGTGACTGCGTGGGTTCCCTCCGGGTACTCCGGCTTCCTCCCACCTCCAAAAACATGCACCTGGGGATAGGTTGATTGGCAACACTAAATTGGCCCTAGTGTGTGAATGTGAGTGTGAATGTTGTCTGTCTATCTGTGTTGGCCCTGCGATGAGGTGGCGACTTGTCCAGGGTGTACCCGCCTTCCGCCCGATTGTAGCTCAGATAGGCTCCAGCGCCCCTCGCGACCCCGAAGGGAATAAGCGGTAGAAAATGGATGGATGGATGGTAGAAATGAATTATTAAACAACTTGTTCATTTACTGTTAATATCTGTTTACTTTCGTTTCAACATGTTCTACCTACACTTCTGTTAAATTGTTATAATCACTTATTCTTCTGTTGTTTGATACTTTACATTAGTTTTGGATGATACCACAAATTTAGGTATCGATCCGATACCAAGTAGTTACAGGATCATACATTGGTCGTATTCAAAGTTCTCATGTGTGCAGGGACGTATTTATTGAGTTTATAAACATAATATGAATTTTTTAAAAAGGAAAAACGATTTTGTGACGATAAAAAATATCTATGTAATTATGATAGTATCGACTAGATACGCTATTGTACTTGGCATCATTACAGTGGATATAAGGTGTCGATCCACCCACGGCATTTGTTTACATTTAGGCATGTTAGCTTTTGTTAGCAGTGACGCCAGTGAGCTGTTGTATCCTCCTACTGTGTGTAGGACCTACTCAGTGGCCTAGTGGTTAGAGTGTCCGTCCTGAGATCGGTAGGTTGGGAGTTCAAATCCCGGCCGAGTCATACCAAAGACTATAAAAATGGGACCCATTACCTCCCTGCTTGGCACTCAGCATCAAGGGTTGGAATTGGGGGTTAAATCACCAAAATGATTCCCGGGCGCAGCCACCGCTGCTGCCCACTGCTCCCCTCACCTCCCAGGGGGTGATCAAGGGTGATGGGTCAAATGCAGAGAATAATTTCGCCACACCTAGTGTGTGTGTGACAATCATTGGTACTTTAACTTTAACTTTAGTGAAGCATGTTTAGTTATTCCTCGTCCTGCAGGGATGATACTTGTAAGAAACTTACTTTATTCGTCGCCATGGAGGCGAGGATTAGTGATTTAGAAGTAGCTAAAACACTGCCGACTGTGGATGGATGTTCGCTGCTAGCTAGCCATGTCTTACAGCACCTTTTCCTTAAGGGCATTTCAGTGTTATAACTTCACCTTTATCGTCAGTTTTTAGGCCAAACTGCGTCCGTTTTCCCTTTTCTGTCTACGCAAATTGTGTGCTTGTAAGTACTCCGTGATTGTGCGCTGCCGAACATGCTCCTCTTTCATAAACTCGTCATGACGTGACGGCGTCCCGTTATGCCCGTTAAAAAAATTAATAAATTGCAAACCGGTACTTTTCAAACAGAGTATAGTACCGTTTTTGACTTATTAGTACCGCGATACCATACTAGTACCGGTATACCGTACAACCATAGTAGGTTTATTGTAAAAAAAAAAAAAAAGACCCATAAATTATATGTATATATATTAGGGCTGTCAAAGTTAACCCGATAACGTTGGACGCCCCTGCTTATTTCAGCAAGACAATGCCAAGCCACGTGTTACATCAACGTGGCTTCATAGTAAAAGAGTGCGGGTACTAGACTGGCCTGCCTGTAGTCCAGACCTGTCTCCCATTGAAAATGTGTGGCGCATTATGAAGCCTAAAATACCACAACGGAGACCCCCGGACTGTTGAACAACTTAAGCTGTACATCAAGCAAGAATGGGAAAGAATTCCACCTGAGAAGCTTAAAAAATGTGTCTCCTCAGTTCCCAAACGTTTACTGAGTGTTGTTAAAAGGAAAGGCCATGTATTACAGTGTTGAACATGCCCTTTCCCAACTACTTTGGCACATGTTGCAGTCATGAAGTTCTAAGTTAATTATTATTTGCATAAAAATAAATAAAGTTTATGAGTTTGAACATCAAATATCTTGTCTTTGTAGTGCATTCAATTGAATATGGGTTGAAAAGGATTTGCAAATCATTGTATTCCGTTTATATTTACATCTAACACAATTTCCCAACTCATATGGAAACGGGGTTTGTAATAACAATACAAATAAATAAATAAATAATTGTTGAAGTATGGGGATAGGTTGATTGGCAACACTAAATTGGCCCTAGTGTGTGAATGTGAGTGTGAATGTTGTCTGTCTATCTGTGTTGGCCCTGTGATGAGGTGGCGACTTGTCCAGGGTGTACCCCGCCTTCCGCCCGATTGTAGCTGAGATAGGCTCCAGCGCCCCCCGCGACCCCGAAGGGAATAAGCGGTAGAAAATGGATGGATGGATGTTATATTTCATATGGTGAGATAGGCTACAGCGACCCCCCCACCGCCCCAAAAGGGACAAGCGGTAGAAAATGGACAGATGGATGGTGAAAATAAATGGATGGATGAGATACATTCAAAATGTTTATCATGGTTCTTCTTATTTGTACTTTGTAAACACTTTTAGTTTGAATAGTTTAATAATAGAAATAAAATGAATTTAGTTAGATTTAAAGAAATGAACTTGTTTAGGTCATATTTTGTTTGTATTTCTACTATCATAACAAGAGGCAAAGGTTAGTTGTTCTGTATGCCGAGTTGTGATTGGCTGACAAAACAGGAAGTGGTTGCCCGAGCAATGAAGAGAGGCTCTACCTGAGATGTGATTGGCTGTCAGCACAGGAGTGATTTCCTGAAGCGCCTCTGCGGTTGTGATTTCTTCCTGCTTTGAGTCGAGTTTGTTTTAATTCGGTTTAACTCGGACCAACAAGACGGAAAGTGTTTTTTTGGCTGTGACCGAGTTGTTTTTTCTCTCTCCCACGGTCAGCTGCAGGTTGTCAGGACGATGTTGGGCTGGGGTTGTCACACCTGTGTGAGTGTGCCTCGGTAGAAGCAAGTCTAGAGACTCGAAGGTGATCTCATCCGGACTTGGGACACCTGTTGCTCCACTTTGGACGCGCAACGAAGAGGAGGAGCGACCGTGGACTTTTCTTGGATACATCAATTAAATATTAATTCTAATTCAACGTTTATTGAGCTATTATGAAAGTCACCGTGACTTTTGGCGACACGGCAGTGGTTGTTCCGTGTAAACCTGGATGGACCGTCCGGGATTTAATCGACCAAGCCACGCGGAGATACCGCAGGATTTTGGATCAGGTAAACTCTAATTAGTCAAAATGATTTTTTTAAAAGCTCTATTTTTCATTATTTTTTACGTGTGGTCCATTCCTCTCGTTCTGTGCATTACGTCATCTACCACGTGACATGCTTTCGTTCGAAAACATTGCCAAGTGTTTCAAACCGGAAATTTCCTTAAAAGGAATGTGGACTGCGTCATCGCATACCAAACACCAGACTGATACTGATGCATTTTCCTTGACATTTTTCAAGATCATGGATTTATTTTGCATCTAATTTGTTGACCAGAACAAACAGTACTGTACACAGATTAATTTAACCCAACAAGCAATTGTATCAACACACTTACTTGCAAATATAATACAAAGTAAATCCATCCATCCATTTCCTTCCGCTTATCCGAGGTCGGGTCGCGGGGGCAGCAGCCTAAGCAGGGAAGCCCAGACTTCCCTCTCCCCAGCCACTTGGTGTAGCTCCTCCCGGGGGATCCCGAGGCGTTCCCAGGCCAGCCGGGAGCATACTTGCCAACCCTCCCGATTTTCCCAGGAGACTCCCGAATTTCAGTGCCCCTCCCGAAAATCTCCCGGGGCAACCATTCTCCCGAATTTCTCCCGATTTCCACCCGGACAACAATATTGGGGGGCGTGCCTTAAAGGCACTGCCTTTAGCGTCCTCTCTCACCTGAAAAGGAGACTATTATATATGTCTCCGTTATCCATAGGTTTATCTATAACCCATAACGTAGGCAGGCACAGAGCTATTTCTCAGCTTGTGTTTATTCCAGCCGGCACGTTAATACACTGACACACAACATCCGGATTCCCATCATGCATTGCTTCAAAACTACGGCAAGTACCGTATTTTTCGGATTATAAATCGCAGTTTTTTTTTCATAGTTTGGCCGGGGGTGCGATTTATACTCTGGAGCGACTTATGTGTGAAATTATTACCACATTACTGTAAAATATCAAATAATATTATTTATCTCATTCACGTAAGAGACTAGGCGTATATCAGCAACCGAAACCATCCTGTCCGGATTCAGAAAGGCTGGAATAATTGGAACTGCAACTGACGATGACTCTGACGTAAGCGACGTACGGATAGAAGAGGAAGCGGCGCATTGTCTACCTTTTGGAGTTGGCAGAGTTGTTTAGAAGCGACACCGAGGAGGAAGATTTCATGGGTTTTAGTTATTAGGAGTGACAGATTGTTAGGTTAACGTATAGCATGTTTTATATGTTATAGTTATTTGAATGACTCTTACCATAATATGTTACGTTAACATACCAGGCACGTTCTCAGTTGGTTATTTATGCCTCATATAACGTACACTTATTCAGCCTGTTGTTCACTATTCTTTATTTATTTTAAATTGCCTTTCAAATTTCTATTCTTGGTGTTGGATTTTAGCAAATTAATTTCCCCCAAAAATGCGACTTATACTCTAGTGCGACTTATATATGTTTTTTTCCTTCTTTATTATACATTTTTGGCCGGTGCGACTTATACTCCGAAGCGATTTATAATCCGAAAAATACGGTAGTAATGTCCAAAGCATAACAGGGACGAAGCAGAAGAACGAAGAAGAGACATGGCGACGACAAGTAAGAAGAAGAAGTACGCTTGCAAGTTCCAAAATGATTGGAAAAAATAATTACAGTTCTTCCAGGACAGCTCGAAGGGGAAGGCGTATGCTGCCTGCACATTTTGTAGATCAGACTTCTCCATTGAACACGGTGGCCGAATGGATATACTCATCCATGAACGGATTATTTTTTATATATATATATATATATTAGGGATGTCCGATAATGGCTTTTTGCCGATATCAGATATTCCGATATTGTCCAACTCTTTAATTATCGATACCGATATCAACCGATACCGATATCAACCGATATATACAGTCGTGGAATTAACACATTATCATGCCTTATTTGGACAACCAGGTATGGTGAAGATAAGGTACTTTAAAAAAAAAAAAATAAAATAAAATAAGATGAATAAATTAAAAACATTTTCTTGAATAAAAAAAAAAGTAAAACAATATAAAAACAGTTACATTGAAACTAGTAATTAATGAAAATGAGTAAAATTAACTGTTAAAGGTTAGTACTATTAGTGGACCAGCAGCACGCACAATCATGTGTGCTTACGGACTGTATCCCTTGCAGACTGTATTGATATACCGGTATATTGATATATAATGTAGGAACCAGAATATTAACAACAGAAAGAAACAACCCTTTTGTGTGAATGAGTGTGAATGAGTGTTTTTGGGTTGGTGCACTAATTGTAAGTGTATCTTGTGTTTTTTATGTTGATTTAATAAAAACATTTTTTTTTTTTAAAAAGATACCGATAATAAAAAAAACGATACCGATAATTTCCGATATTACATTTTAACGCATTTATTGGCCGATAATATCGGACATCTCTAAAATATATATATATATATATATATATATATATATATATATATAGGAAATATTTGAAAATATATACACTATCCGCACCCCCCCTTATGGGTATCATCTAATGGCTACTGCATTGTATGTGGACTTTGATACAAACTTTATATACTTCTGCACTTCTGATTTGTAACTCACATACCCTCTATGTATTGTACTTGAATTTTAAATTGTTTATCATTATGTCATTTTAATATTGTTATGTATTATTTTCAATCCTGTGTAATTTTATTGTGGATGTTAGATGCACCATAAAAGGACTACAGATGGAAATGATCACGGTGCTAAATCTGGTGCAGACATCTTCTTAATGTAATTCCACATTGTCCTTCAGATAAACAAATACAATACACTAATGTAAAATAAAAAAATAGATTTTATTATCAAACAAATTTACATTCATTAAAGTTAAAGTTAAAGTACCAATGATTGTCACACACCCACTAGGTGTGGTGAGATTATCCTCTTCATTTGACCCATCACCCTCACCCCCTCTGGGAGGTGAGGGGAGCAATGAGCAGCAGCGGAGGCTGCGCCCTGGAATCATTTTGGTGATTTAACCCCCAATTCCAACCCTTGATGCTGAGAGCCAAGCAGGGCGGTAATGGGTCACATTTTTATAGTATGATTCGGCCGGGGTTTGAACTCACGACCTACCGGTCTCAGGGCGGACACTCTAACCACCAGTCTGGATCTTGGCATCTTTGTAAAGCAGGCATGTCGGACCAGTTCAAAGAATTCACTTTCACTTGTCAGCTACCAAAAGTACAGTTGGTTGCTACATTAAGTCAACAAAAGTGTGGCATTCCAAACCGCGTCCTCTATAACCTATTTCCTCACTGTCACAGGTGAATCACAGGTTCTTGAAATACTTCCACACCCATGCCCATGTGACCAGCACCTCCCTTCTACTCTGCAGACACGCCCCCATACACATTGCTTCTCATAAATTCAATTGCATATACTGTATGTGCAATGCTTTGGCAGTGACTTAAATATTGATAATTGATTATTGAACATAGAAATCATGTAATAGCGATGACTTTTGCCTATGGAACAAATAGAGATCCTGGATAATTTCAACTTAGCCCCTCATTTCTGATACCGTTTTTTCCCGGGCAAAAGAACGCACCGTTTTTTAAGCCGCACCCACCAAATTTTAGAAGAAAAATATATTTGACATATATTAACCGCACCGGACTATAAGCCACAGAAATGTTTATTTACATACTTTAATTGTTTCCAAACAGGGCCTGTAACACAACAGTAAAACGGCTGATCAAACAAAACAGAAGTCATCGCCATGGACCCACTCGGTGAAAAAGCTAGCTCTTCAATCAGCTAGACAGACTCCATAACTTCACGGTGACATTTTGGTGAATTTACTGAGGAATACATACATAATAATTTAATAATACTAACACAGACACTTGTAAACATGTTAGCATAGACGCTAATGCTAACGACGCTAGCTTAATTACATTACGATAGCACGTACAAATATGCATGAAAACATTCCTACAGACATCACCCATGGGACGGATTAATGAATTGTTTGAGTTATATTGTAAAACTTACAATTGTTGCTTGGAGTGATAAATGAAGGATCCTTTCGAGCTGAAACGCTATGGACGGTTATACTTCCGATTCAAAGCACGGAACCGGAAGTACATTTTCAACTCGCAGCACCTGCAGTGAGCAAACTTGTCCAAAAGATTTCGCCATAGCACAAACACACCTTTTCAGTGTCTCTGTTAGGTAATGTGAAACCTATTTGACCACAAAACCTTAGGGCCTAGGGGTGTAACGGTACGTGTATTTGTATTGAACCGTTTCGGTACGGGGGTTCCGGTTCGGTTCGGAGGTGTACCGAACCAGTTTCCACACGGACATATTAAGTAGCGTAACGCACGTTGTGTAAACAATGCACACCGGGGCACAACACACGGCATGCTAGCAGCTAACGGGCTACGGTAGACTGACCATACGTCCTCTTTTCACCGGACATGTCCTCTTTTGCGGAGCTGTCAGGGCGGAGTTTCTTAAATGCCTCAAATGTCCGGCAATTTGAGTTAGGGTTGTGTGTATTTTCAATGTACGTTCAGGGTTAGGAAGGGGTTAAAAACAAAACAAATTGTGCATGCAGCAGCATTCGTGAGGGATTTAATTTTTTATTATCTATAGCAGGGGTGTCAAAAGTGTGCCCCGGAGGCCATTTGCGGCCCATAGCTAATGTTTTATAGGCCCACGGCACATTCTAAAAATACTATTAAAATAAACAAAAACATAACAAAAGTGAAATAAAAAAGCTTAAAAGGTTAAATGTATTTTAGAAAAAGTTGCAATGTTGACTAATAAAACAAAGCGTTTTTTTTTTCTTTCAAACTGTCATTGCTCAAAACATAATATTGAATCAAAATCAATGTTATTATGAATTATTGACCTATCCAAGGTTCCGATTACTTCACATCAAATATTCCATCCATCCATCCATTTTTATACCGCTTATTCCCTTCGGGGTCGCGGGGGTCGCTGGAGCCTATCTCAGCTACAATCGGGCGGAGGGCTGGGTACACCCTGGACAACTCGCAAGCTCATCGCAGGGCCAACACAAATAGACAGACAACATTCACACTCACATTCACACACTAGGGCAAATTTAGTGTTGCCAATCAACCTATCCCCAGGTGCATGTTTTTGGAGGTGGGAGGAAGCCGGAGTACCCGGAGGGAACCCACGCAGTCACGGGGAGAACATGCAAACTCCACACAGAAAGATCCCGAGGCCGGGATTGAACTCACGACTACTCAGGACCTTCGTATTGTGAGGCAGACGCACTAACCCCTCTTCCACCGTGCTGAAGATTTTGCAAATTTGGTAAATAAATAACCCCAAAATTGATATTTTGTTGTTTTCTTACTGTACCAAAAATGAACCGAACCGTGACCTCTAAACCGAGGTACGTCCCGAACCTAAATTTTTGTGTACCGTTACACCCCTATTAGGGCCGTCAGCAAAGAATAATCGTTTGATTAGCCACACCGTTTTATAAGCCGCAGGTTTCAAAGCCATGGAAAAAAGTAACCGCTTATAGTCCGGAAAATACGGTATGTGTTAAAATTCCCCCAAAATCGAAGTTGTTTTCCAAAACCCCCAGATGTTCTAATCAGCTGAACATTAATCATTGCGCTCGTACTCTAGTCAGCGGTGTGTGCCGTAGTCAGGTGATGTGTGTTTGTGCATGTGAGTGGTTCTGCCTCTCCACCCGGACAATGGCTTCCCCTTAAATGCTTTGGTATCTCCGTGGGCAGGTGGAAGTTTGCTGTTTAATGCCTCAATGTGGTCACAATCTGGGCTGTGTGCGGCAGACAGAAGGCTTTGTCCTCTGAGTGATGGGGGATTAGGATTGGTGACAGGCCCCGCTCTTATCGTCTGGCTGCTCCCCTTTATCCCGCCCGTGCGGCCTTTCCCTCGGCGAGTGGGGGGGGCGACAAACAACCGAGACTGCTGCTGCGCACACATACACTCACACAGTGGGCTCCGCTGACAGCCCACTCAGCCCACTCTCGTCCCTGTTGATTCCGAAGCAGTCTAAATGAGAGCGCCGGTGATTAGGATACACCCGGGGGTCCTCGGTCGCTTTTCACTGGGCGTGTTAATTAGCTGCCGTGGACGCTGACTCAACAGCCTGTGGCCTCCTCCTAATGGAGGCGGATGATCATGAGGACAGTGCAGGTCTGCCAACAACATCCACTTAGCACCCACGTAAAATGCACATCCTCAGGACAGTGTCAGAAAGCGGGACTTAATCGCTGAAGATGTGCTGCTTTATGGCCCCGCTGCACCGAGCATCTCAGTTATGGTGCATACCTTGTTAATGAGATGTTTACCTCACTTCCTCCAAAACTGACAACGCTTCAAACTCTCTCTCACTCTCTCTGCGCATGTGTTGTCACTGTGGTATTGTGGACTTTAAGCCCTCTCAGCAATGATGATGATGATGGCGTTTTGTTTACTGCAGGCACACTACGGTGCCTATATAACGCCACTTCACGGCTCATCAAACATGAGCACTTCTTCACAATCTACAGCAGGGCTGTCCAATGTAGGGCTGCAATTAACAACTATTTTGATAGTTGACTAGTCATCGACTTTAGTCACGATCAGCGTACACCTGTTTAATGGCTCTAATTTTTCCATCGACTTTAGTTATTTTAGGAATGAGCTTACAGACAACAAAGATGACTAATTCGTTCATCAATATTTATTCTAGGATTGCACGGTATACCGGTATTAGTATAGCACCGCGATACTAATGAATCATATACCGCCTTCTGAAAAGTACCGGTCCGCCCCCGTCGTCGTCACATCATGACATTGCTAGTTTACAAGCAGGCGAGCATGTTCGGCAGCGCACAATCACCGAGTACTTACAAGCAGACACAGTGTGTAGACAGAAAAGGGAGAACGGACGCATTATGGCGTAAAAACTAACGATAAAGGTGAAGTTATAACACTGAAACGCCCACCAAAAGAGGTGCTTTAAGACATGGCGAGCTAGCTAGCGGCTAAAGACCAGCCCTAGTCGGCAGTGTTTTAGCTACTTCTAAATCACCAATCCTCACCTCTAAATAAAGTAAGTTTCTTACAAGTATCATCCCTGCAGGACGAGGAATAGCTAAACATGCTTCACTACACACCGTAGCTCACCGGCGTCAAAATGTAAACAAACGCCATTGGTTGATCTACACCTGACATCCACTGTAATGATACCAAGTACAGGTGCGTATATCAATTACGTCAATATTTTTTGGCATCAACATCTTCTTTCGTTTTTTTTAAATTTATATTATGTTTATAAACTCAGGAAATATGTCCCTGGACACATGAGAACTTACAATACGACCAATGTATGATCCTGTAACTACTTGGTATCGGATTGATACCCAAATTTGTGGTATCATCCAAAACTAATGTAAAGTGTCAAACAACAGAAGAATAAGTGATTATTACATTTTAACAGAAGTGTAGACAGAACATGTTGAAAGAGAATGTAAGAAGATATTAACAGTAAATGAATAAGTAGATTAATAATTAATTTTCTACCACTTGTCCTTCATAATTTTGACAAAATAATAAAATGGAAAATTAAGTAAGTACCAATGATTGTGGGCAGCACGGTGGAAGAGGGGTTAGTGCATCTGCCTCACAATACGAAGGTCCTGAGTAGTCTTGGGTTCAATCCCGGGCTCGGGATCTTTCTGTGTGGAGTTTGCATGTTCTCCCCGTGACTGCGTGGGTTCCCTCCGGGTACTCTGGCTTCCTCCCACCTCCAAAGACATGCACCTGGGGATAGGTTGATTGGCAACACTAAATTGGCCCTAGTGTGTGAATGTGAGTGTGAATGTTGTCTGTCTATCTGTGTTGGCCCTGCGATGAGGTGGCGACTTGTCCAGGGTGTACCCCGCCTTCCGCCCGGTTGTAGCTGAGATAGGCTCCAGCGCCCCCCGCGACCCCAAAGGGAATAAGCGGTAGAAAATGGATGGATGGACCAATGATTGTCACTCTGCATTTGACCCGACACAATATGTTACTGCATATGTCAGCAGCTAAATTAGGAGCCTTTGTTTGCTTACTTACTACTAAAAGACAAGTTGTCTTGTATGTTCACTATTTTATTTAAGGACAAACTTGCAATAAGAAACATATGTTTAATTTACCCTAAGATTTTTTTGTTAAAATAAAGCCAACAATGCAATTTTTGTGGTCCCCTTTATTTAGAAGGGGAACATTATCACAATTTCAGAATGGTTAAAACCATTAAAAATCACTTCCCAGTGGCTTATTATATTTTTCAAAGTTTTTTTCTAAATTTTACCCATCACGCAATATCCCTAAAAAAAGCTTCAAAGTGCCTGATTTTAACCATCGTTATAAACACCCGTCCATTTTCCTGTGATGTCACATAGTGATGCCAACACAAACAAACATGGCGGAAAGAAAAGCAAGCTATAGCGACATTAGCTCGGATTCAGACTCGGATTTCAGCGGCTTAAGCGATTCAACGGATTACGAATGTATTGAAACGGATGGTTGTAGTGTGGAGGCAGGTAGCGAAAACTAAATTGAAGAAGAAACTGAAACTATTGAGCCATATCGGTTTGAACCGACGAAAACGACACGACAGCCAGCGACACGGGAGAAAGCGAGGACGAATTCGGCGATCGCCTTCTAACCAACGATTGGTATGTGTTTGTTTGGCATTAAAGGAAACTAACAACTATGAACTAGGTTTACAGCATATGAAATACATTTGGCAACAACATGCACTTTGAGAGTGCAGACAGCCCAATTTTCATCAATTAATATATTCTGTAGACATACCCTCATCCGCGCTCTTTTCCTGAAAGCTGATCTGTCCAGTTTTGGAGTTGATGTCAGCAGGCCAGGGAAGCTAGGGTCGATAGGGGGTTTAGCTCGCTCGTCTGCGGGAACAAACTGCCGCCATTGCTTGCCGTGCTACCGAGGTCCTTTGTCCCTGAATTGCTCACACACTCCGGCAGATTCAATGGGGGTCTGGCGGCAGATTTCTTTGACTTTATCGTTGGAAATGCATCTGCTTTGAGTGTCGCAGGATATCCACACATTCTTGCCATCTCTGTCGTAGCATAGCTTTCGTCGGTAAAGTGTGCGGAACAAACGTCCAATTTCTTGCCACTTTCGCATCTTTGGGCCACTGGTGCAACTTGAATCCGTCCCTGTTCGTGTTGTTACACCCTCTGACAACACACCGACGAGGCATGATGTCTCCAAGGTACGGAAAACAGTCGAAAAAAACGGAAAATAACAGAGCTGATTTGACTCGGTGTTTGAGAAAACGGCAGTTTGCTTCCCGATGTGACGTCACAACGAGACGTCATCGCTCCGAGAGCGAATATTAGAAAGGCGTTTAATTCGCCAAAATTCACCCATTTAGAGTTCGGAAATCGGTTAAAAAAAGATATGGTCTTTTTTCTGCAACATCAAGGTATATATTGATGCTTACATAGGTCTGGTAATAATGTTCCCCTTTAACATGTCCATTTAAAAAAAAAAAGAAAAAAAAAAAAGTAAAGGCTCAAAAACAATTAACCTTGTTTTTGTATACAAAATCGCAGCAATTAAAACAAACAAACCAAAGCATTTTGTAATGATTATCGTTTGTTAAAGTGCCTTTTTTAGTGCATTGCAAATTGATGCTGTTTTAAAAAGTACTTGAATTGATGGAGACAAGGTTCAGCTGGCTCACGTTGGCTAAAATGGTTATTTTTCACACAACTTCGTCTCACACTTGTTAGTTAGCTAGCAATGTACAAGCTAACACTCCTACCGAGGTTGAAACCGCATCCTCCCTTCAGACGTCAAGGAGGCCAAGGAACAAAAAACTCAAAGCCATAGCACACATAAGCATGCATGTAAGAGGGAAACATCAAAGGACATTAAAGACATTGAAAGAGCAGAGCTGATGCAACCAGCTACTTGTACACACAGCCACAAAAGTCAAACAACAACAACAACAACAACAACAAAAACATATACACTGTGGTGGCCTCTGCGGTGTTCCACGCCATCGTCTGCTGGGGTGGGGGGAGCATGGCCAGAGACAGGAGCTGACCCAACAAAGCAACCAAGAGTGCCGACTCCACCCTCGGCCACCCACCAACTCTCGGCCAGTGTGCAGTCCGCATGGATGAGCGTGGATACGTCCAAGGAGATCGAGGTTAAAGTAAAGTTAAAGTACCAATGATTGTCACTCACACACTAGGTGTGGTGAAATTTGTCCTCTGCATTTGACCCATCCCCTTGTTCACCCCCTGGGAGGTGAGGGGAGCAGTGGGCAGCAGCGGTGGCCGCGCCTGGGAATAATTTTTGGTGATTTAACCCCCAATTCCAACCCTTGATGCTGAGTGCCAAGCAGGGAGGTAATGGGTCCCATTTTTATAGTCTTTGGTATGACCTTGGAGGTGTCCGATACACGCCCATTCAGCCAAGACACTGTGAAGCGTGTCTGTCCCGGCGCTCAGCGCCAGCTCCGCAGCCCTCTCTCTTCATTTCACCCTAATCACGTTTAAAAAAAAAAAAAAAAAAAAAAATCCTGCTTAAGTTGAAAAACGTACCTTGCTCTTAATAGCAGTATGTCTCTGACACGGAAGCATTTAAAGAAGAGGCATATCGGGCAAGACAGTAGTTAGCTTGTTAGCGAGCTTGCTAACAGCAGATAAACAACGTTGTGTGGAAAATAGCTTCTGAAGTCTGCCAGCTAAACTTTGTGTATACTGTATATCTGTGTGCATCTTTCTAAATACATCATTTTTTTAAGGAAGATAGCTTTGGTGTTTTGTTTGTAGTCATTCCTGCTATTTTGACTGTCCTTTGTTTACATGCAAATTGAAACTTTGTGTGTTGGCACTTTGCCTGTCCTTGATTTTTAAATGGACAAAAGTTTAATAAGAGTTATTGTTTTTTTTCAGCAGCTTAATAAGCAGCACAGTTCATACATGAATATTTCTGAATGAAGTAATCATCTTTTTTGTCTTTGTTAGATAGCACATCCCTAAAAACATCAAGGTGATTTTAAAAGCCGATGGTTAGATTAGAGCCGCTGAATAAAGGTATGCTTTATAAGAAACCAGTGAAGTTGACACGTTGTGTAATTCGTAAATACAAACAGAATACAATGATTTGCAAATCCTTTTCAACTTATATTCAATTGAATAGACTGCAACGACAAGATATTTAATGTTCCAACTGAGAAACTTAATTTATTTTTGCAAATAATCATTAACTTAGATTTTAATGGCAGCAACACATTGCAAAAAAGTTGGCACAGGGGCATTTTTACCACTGTTACATGGCTTTTCCTTTTAACAACACTCCGTAAACGTTTTGGAACTAAGGAGACCAATTTTTTAAGCTTTTCAGGTGGAATTATTTCCCATTCTTGCTTGATGTAAAGCTTAAGTTGTTCAACAGTCAGGGTCTCCGTTGTGGTATTTTAGACTTCATAATGCGCCACACATTTTCAATGGGAGAAATGTCTGGATTACAGGCAGGCCAGTCTAGTACCCGCACTCTTTTACTATGGCATTGTATTGCTGAAATAAGCAGGGGCGTCCATGATAACGTTGCTTGGATGGCAACATATGTTGCTCCAAAACCTGTATGTACCTTTCAGCAATAATGGTGCCTTCACAGATGTGTAAGTTACCCATGTCTTGGGCACTAATACACCCCCATACCATCACAGATGCTGGCTTTTGAACTTTGCGCCTAGAACAATCCGGATAGTTCCGGAGGACACGTTGTCCACAGTTTCCAAAAACAATTTGAAATGTGGACTCGTCAGACCAAAGAACACTTTTATACTTTGCATCAGTCCATCTTAGATGTGCTCGGGCCCAGCGAAGCCGGCAGCGTTTCTGAGTGTTGCTGAGGCTTTTGCTTTCCATAGTAGAGTTTTAAATTGCACTTACAGATGTAGCGACGAACTGTAGTTACTGACAGTGGTTTTCTGAAGTGTTGTGGTGATATCCTTTACACACTGATGTCGCTTTTTGATGTAGTACTGCCTGAGGGATCAAAGGTTTGTAATATCATCGCTTACGTGGAGTGATTTCTCCAGATTACGACGTAGTCGACGTCATCGGTTACGTAAATACGTCGAGGACGTTTTTGTTTGTCGACGCGTCGCATATTTACGTCACACTACCGTCATGGCGGAGCGCAAAGCAGACGATGCGAGCGGTGCGAGCGAGGGGAAAAAAGCACGCCAAAAGTCGTCAAAAGTGTGGGAGTATTTCAATAAACGGCCTAAGAAGAAACGCTACTTTTACTCCGCTACTTTTACCCGCTACTTTTACTCCGCTACTTTTATCTACATTCAGCTCGCTACTCGCTACTAATTTTTATCGATCTGTTAATGCACGCTTTGTTTGTTTTGGTCTGTCAGACAGACCTTCAAAGTGCTTGCCTTACTGGTGACGTTTCACTTCGTTCCACTAATCAGATGCAGTCACTGGTGACGTTGGACCAATCAAACAGAGCCAGGGGTCACATGACCTGACTGGCTCCGAGCTAACTTCGGGTGTTACCATTTAGTGGTCAATTGTACGGAATATGCACTGTACTGTGCAATCTACTAATAAAAGTTCCAATCAATCAATCAAAAGTGTGAAGGAAAAAAGACCCTTTTTTATTTCAACCGTAAAGACTGACTGCACAGTTCCTGTCTTCACAATAAAAGTCCCGCTCCATCGCGCCTGCGCTTTCAAAATAAGAGTCTCCGAAAGCCAGCGCAAACAAGCTAGCAAGCTACGGAGTTTGCCGCCAATGTATTTCTTGTAAAGGGTATAAAAACGAATATGGAAGCTGTACAAATAAGATGCCAAATAACAACCACTTTCATGTGGTATTAGACAGAAAGGAGGAACTTTCTTTCTCCTCCATTTGAAAACGTGGACGTTACCAGCACTACTGTCTGATTACAATCAATGCAAGTCATCAGAATCAGGTAATACACCAACTTATATTCTTGTCTTCATGAAAGAAAGGAATCTATATGTTAAACATGCATGTATAATTATTAAAACACCTTTAACATGTAAACAAAAACGGCAAAATAAATAAATATAAATTATATACTGTATATATCAATGTATGTATATATATATATATATATATATGTGTGTGTGTGTGTGTGTGTGTGTGTGTGTGTGTGTGTGTGTGTGTGTGTGTGTGTGTGTGTGTATATATATATATATATATATATATATATATATATATATATATATGATATGTGTGTGTATGTTACTCAGTACTTGAGTAGTTTTTTCACAACATACTTTTTACTTTTACTCAAGTAAATATTTGGGTGACTACTCCTTACTTTTACTTGAGTAATAAATCTCTAAAGTAACAGTACTCTTACTTGAGTACAATTTCTGGCTACTCTACCCACCTCTGCTAATAATGTTGTTGTATGCACACTGTGTCGAGCGGAAATGGCCTATCATAGCAGCACAACGGCAGCGTTCTTGCCATCACCATCAACTAGTCAATCGTCCGCGTGAGTATACGTTGTCATCATTACACAAAAACATGAATGTGTCATTTGTATCTGCGTTGTAAATTCATAAACTAAAGCACCGTTTCGCTCTGAGAGGAGCGTTTGGCGTGCCTGTTCAGTGTTTACAAAGACGCGCTCCTCTTTAACGCTAACGTTAATTAGTTGTGCAAATACCTTTTACAACATTAACAATTACGTATACTATGTACAAACGAACAATTAACTTTCACTTTAATCATACTATCATTGTTGTGTTATTAAGCAAAATAAGCAAAAGTTTTACTTTTGTTGAAATGTTTACACTGTTGTTACAGAATATTTCGTTTTGCACTTTTTTGTATTGGATGTTTATCTTTATTTTTGCACATTTTAGCAAATAAGCAATACTTTTACTTTTGTTGAAATGTTTAAACTGTTGTTACAGAATATTTCCGTTTTGCACTTTTTTGAATTGGATGTTTATCTTTATTTTTGCACATTTTAAAGCAAAATAAGCAATACTTTTACTTTTGAAATGCTTATACTATTGCAGAATATTAAGATTTGCACTGGATGTTTACTTTTATATTTGCACATTAAAAGCAAATAAGCTACTTTTAATTTTGTTAAATGTTTACATTGTTACAGAATATTTTGTCATGTTGTCAATGTTGACTGAGTGGCCATACTTTTTTTTTTGTAAATAAAAGCCATGCCTTTTGAAAAAACTGGCCTACATTTATTTTTTCATCTTCATTTTAAATAAAAAAAATAATCGGTAAAAGGAAAAATAATCTATAGATTAATCGAAAAAATAATCTATAGATTAACCGATTAATCGAAAAAAATAATCTATAGATTAATCGATAGAAAAATAATCGTTAGCTGCAGCCTTACAATCATGGCACCCACCTGTTCCCAATTAGCCTGTTCACCTGTGGGATGTTCCTAATAAGTGTTTGATGAGCATTCCTCAACATTCTCTGCCCTTTTTGCCACTTGTGCCAGCTTTTTTGAGAAATGTTACAGGCATCAAATTCCAAATGAGCTAATATTTGCAAAAAATAACGTTTTCCAGTTCAAACGTTAAGTGTCTTGTCTTTGCAGTCTATTCAATTAAATATAGGTTGAAAAGGATTTGCAAATCATTGTATTTTGTTTTTATTTACGATTTACACAACGTGCCAACGTCACTGGTTTTGGGGTTTGTCATCAGATTAGTCGACTAATCGTTAATAACCGATGACTAGTCGACTATTACTATAGTTGTTGGTTGCACGAGCAGGAGAAAGGGCGCGCTTCATTTGCTTACCCTCACCCACCTACTGTACAACACAGTATGGGTCGCTGCAGCCTTTTATAAAAAAAATTAAAAAAAAATAATAAAAAAAAAGCAGTTATTGGATCTATTTTTTAATTTTATCAGATTTTTAGGTATGACGCCATAATTCCTCATATCGTGCACTCGTAGTTGGAAATATTTCTGTCCGAGGCTGGCGTTTTACTACACAGGTGAAAGAGATTAGCAGCGGAAGAATGATGGCCTTCATGTTGGACCGGTTTGTCCTGTCCTGTGAGGAAGCACATGCTGGTGTCACTGCAGATGTATGTAGTCCATAGGTTACGTGTGCTACCATAACAAAACGTTAAGCACATGAGCACAGATGATAAACAATAAAATGTTTTTTGATCAAAACACGTCAATTTGTTTGTAATATTTCCCTCTCTCCTATAGGCTAAGTAAGGTAACTACAAATAGTAACACCTTTCAGTATGCTGTAATACAACTGTGCAACTATAGCCACAATAATAAAGATATTTGAACATGATCTTTTCTCGGGCATAATTGTCTCATTGTGCAAAAGTACTTAATGAAGTGTCTAGTCAATGGACAGTTGTCAATGTTTCCCACAGGGCTGCAATATTTAGGACAGACAAAAAGTGAGGAAAAACATGAAAGGCAAAACAAATAGGTTCAAAATAGTTCCTCTGTCGTTTTTTCATTATGTCCCTAACGAAAATAGAGGAGTGATTAGTGTTTTACGATAAGCGGCAATGTGTAAAAAAAAACACTGATAATAACGAGCTATTTTTTTCCACATTACCTCAAACATTGTTGTTGGAGAAGACATTGATCTGCTGGTATCCCAGCCAACCATATATGTTTATTTGGGCAACAACAAAACCTAATAAAGCTGCAAATTTAATTTAAAATTAATTCATTTTAAAATTAATCATTTCATTGCTGTACGTAGGGATGTAACGATAAACGGTATCAATTATAACCACGGTAAAACTCCCGTTGGTTGAAAAACCACGACTGATAATTGAACTTTGATACACTCAAAAACTGACTGGTGCCAGCTAGTTAGCCTAAATGCTAACATGAAAACAAGAAACCTTAACATCTTTCCCCATTAACAAACGGCACACCCCATTCTAAACTTATATAAACACCGTCTCAGCAACTAAGCGATTCAATTGTGCACATTGAACCTACAAGCTGTGCTCTCTTTGAACATAGTGATCGTTCTATACTCAAAGGAGTACGAAACAGAGGGGTTTTTATGGTGCGTTCAAGGACCGCTGAGCAGTGTAGGACACCACAGTGCCCGCCAGAAATAATACGTTTAAAGTTAAAGTCCCAATGATTGTCACACACACACTAGGTGTGGTGAAATGTGTCCTCTACATTTGACCCATCCCCTTGTTCCACCCCCAGGGAGGTGAGGTGAGCAGTGAGCAGCGGCGGTGATCACGCTTGGGAATCATTTTGGTGATTTAACCCCCAATTCCAACCCTTGATGCTGTGTGCCAAGCAGGGAGGCAATGGGTCCCATTTTTTGTAGTCTGTGGTATGACTCGGCAGGGGTTTGAACTCACAACCTCCCAGTCTCAGGGTAGACACTCTAACCACTAGGTAATAATATAGCAATAATAGATTTTATTTGTCGCGCACTTTTCATTTAAATACATCCTAAAGTGCTACAATACAAACCAATATTTAAAACATTAAAAGAAACCCATTAAAACAGATTAAATACTAAGAATAAACACACTATCAGTGAAGCATAAGAAACAAAACACATGCAAAATAGTGGGTTTTCTAACAGAATGTCTATTTATTTGAGTTATTTATCGACGTCCCACTGGGGTGAGTTTTTCCTTGCCCTTATGTGGGCTTTGTACCGAGGATGTCGTTGTGGCTTGTGCAGCCCTTTGAGACACTTGTGATAAAGGGCTATATAAATAAACATTGATTGATTGATTTAAAAAAACGACTTGGTCAAAATCTTTCAGTGTGTGTATAAGTACATTTTTAGCACATTCAACAACACCGCAATAATGATGATAACTGTAATCATTTTGGTCACGCTACAATACGAGGGTCCTGGGTTCGATCCTGGGCTCGGTATCTTTCTGTGTTGAGTTTGCATGTTCTCCCTGTGACTGTGTGGGTTCCCTCCGGGTGCTCTGGCTTCCTCCCGCCTCCAAAGACATGCACCTGTGGATAGGTTGATTGGCAACACTTAAATGGTCCCTCGTGTGTGAATGTGAGTGTGAATGTTTTCTGTCCATCTGTGTTGGCCCTGTGATGAGGTGGGGACTTGTCCAGGGTGTACCCCGCCTTCCGCCCGAATACAGCTGGGATAGGCTCCAGCACCCCCCGCGACCCCGAAAGGGACACGCGGTAGGAAATGGATGGAGTGATAACCATGATATGTCATTTTCATATCTTTACATCCCTATTGTTCACATTAATTATATGCAAAATAAATTAATAAACTCCGGACAGGATGGATAATTTTTTTTTTTTAATTATTTTTGTATCGATTAAGAATCCTTACAAATTAGGATCACAATTACTTTGAAAGTCTATTTTTTTGACACCTCTGTTTAAAATGTTACTGAGGTTCTTGTGGGATTAGACTGCAACTATCTTAACTCTACAGGGTGTGTACACTCTGAGCTTTGCATGGTGACAGTGAAACCATCCTGGAATTTGACCGCCATTACTCCACCCAAAACTGGATTGTTTTTCACATTCCTATGCAGGCCTAATTTGTGCTCTAAACTAACCTGAGCCATTATTAGCACAATGCAAAGTCAACAATAACAAACACATGTTACTTTTAGTCTTGTTTTTATGTTGCATGTTTTTCCTTCAATATGTATCAACTGTAATTGATGTTGGCAGTCTCTTGTAATAAATTGTCACTTATTTGTGCAGCATGGAAGGAGTGCCGTGAATACGCACCACCTGGAGTACACTGATGGAGGCATCCTCGACATGGACGACCCGCTGACGGACCTCGTGGAAGACCGGGATAAGGTGAGCAAGGAATGGGTTCTGCGGTGGACGTGTGGTTCGGGATTAAGGTGTCGTGGTATGGTAGGAAGGGGATTCATCTGTCACAGTTTACCTGACACATGAAACCTGACGAATTGTCCACTTTAGCCGCCAGATGACAGAAGAGTGTTGAATTTTAAAGTTTTAAGTCGCAGTTTTTTTGTTGTTTGGCCGGGGGTGCGACTTATACTCAGGAGCGATTTATGTGTGAAATTATTAACACATTACCGTAAAATATCAAATAATATTATTTAGCTCATTCACGTAAGAGACTAGACGTATAAGATTTTATCGGATTTAGCGATTAGGAGTGACAGATTGTTTGGTAAACGTATAGCATGTTCTATATGTTATAGTTATTTGAATGACTCTTACCATAATATGTTACGTTAACATACCAGGCACGATCTCAGTTGGTTATTTATGCGTCATATAACATACACTTATTCAGCCTGTTGTTCACTATTCTTTATTTATTTTAAATTGCCTTTCAAATGTCTATTCTTGGTGTTGGGTTTTATCAAATAAATTTCCCCCAAAAATGCGACTTATACTCCAGTGCGACTTATATATGTTTTTTTCCTTCTTTATTATGCATTTTCGGCCGGTGCGACTTATACTCCGGAGCAATTTATACTCCGAAAAATATGGTAATGGCAATTCCAACTTTGACCACAGCTGGTCAAATGGATGGGAGCTGTCTGAGGCCCCGTTTACACTAAGCCGGATAAGGTTATCCAGGGTAAATCCCACCTAACTTTATCCGTGTCTACAAACAACAATGCCACCGTTTAAGACCCTCGCACCTCTCTGTACGCCAGCGCAACGCGACCCAGTACGCATGCGCGGAAAATGCGCACAACATAGTCACCTCCACTGTTGCTTTGTGTGCAAGTTCTTAAATATAACTTATCTGGACAAAATCCAGTGTTGTGGTATTTCATCCATCCATTCATCTTCTACCGCTTGTCCCTTTCGGGGTCAAGGGGAGTGCTGGAG
This sequence comes from Nerophis lumbriciformis, assembly GCF_033978685.3. Lineage (NCBI taxonomy): Eukaryota > Metazoa > Chordata > Actinopteri > Syngnathiformes > Syngnathidae > Nerophis > Nerophis lumbriciformis. Next base: position 12,501,557 of record NC_084570.2, on the reverse strand, counting down.
CCTATCTTAGCTGCATTCGGGCGGTAGGCGGGGTACACCCTGGACAAGTCGCCACCTCATCACAGGGCCAACACAGATAGTATTTCAATGAACTGGAATCCAGTGTGCTGTGGGGCCCTATTGTAGTGAATCACACCTGAGACATCATAAATTAATCAAATCTTTATTAGACATGTAAACAATGTGATAAAGAACATTTTACATCAATAAAACTAGGGATCTAGATATGTGGTCAGGACACTCCTCACTCTTTTGCCTTCACCTTCATTGTCCATTCGTTTTTGGTGACTTTATAAACTCTGGACCTAGACATCGAGTCCGCGACATACATGGCAGACAATAACTGATACAGTCTGCTTTGCCACTCCAAATGCATTAGCCGTTTCCCTCGACGGGCCAGGTAATACAAAGCACACGCTACCTTTTTTATCACATCCACGGGAGCTCGCATTCTCGTTGTCTCTCATTCGACAAATGGACGAAGTTTTTCGCCAAGTAGAAACACAGCAGACCCGGCCAGACATTGGAAAGTTCTCTTGCTGTCTGAGAAGTGTTGTATCCCAAATAGCTGCAATCGCTTTCTCTTAACGTATTCATGTGTGATTTCCACAAGCGTCTGTACATGTAGAGCAGACCTGGGCAAATTAAGGCCCGGGGGCCACATGCCGCCCGTTAAGCTTTTCAATCTGGCCCGCCGGATATTCTTACATAATTTTTTTTAGATCTTTAAGATGGAAAGTGTAGCTGCCATTACGATGTGCAGTGATGTTTTCTAATGACCGTAAGTCTTGAACTAGGCTAAGTATTTCAATGGTTGGAATCTGCACTTTTGGATGATATACCATTTACTATGGTAATCTAATTAGTTACTATGGTAATCTAATTAGTTACTATGGCCATCTAATTAGTTACTATGGTAATCGACGTCACAGCAGCTCAGACGAGGCACCAAGCAGTGTGGGTGGGAAGCGTTTCCACAGACACGGAAGGAGATTTTCACAACAAAGTTCTAAAGCTTAGTGATGTATCAGATACATCAGATTGTAGGTTGGTTTATTTTGTACCCTTCACGTTCATTTGTCACTGTTTGTTGCATTTTTGTTGCGTTTCACTTGATTGTAAAATATGCCGATGGAAAGGGTATGTGACATTCATATTTTGTCAATATTCAGTGTTTTATCGTTCATAGAAAAATGTAAAATTCCATTATGTTTTTTAAGGCGGTCTGTCATGATGTTTTTAGCATTCAATCAGACATTATTGTGAGGTGTTGTATTAGTCTTCCTAAAAATAGATATACCGGCCCCCAGACACATTTTTTTCTCTAAATGTGGCCCCCGAGTCAAAATAATTGCCCAGGCCTGATGTAGAGGAAGGAGAAACACGGCATGTCTGGATAACTCGCCTTCATATTTCTAGTGTTTACCTCCGAGTTACGAAACGGCTTTATTATGAAGCTGGCTGTGGTGCGTTCTCTCTGATGTCACTTCCTGTGTGGGCGTGGTCTTTCTGGCGTCACTTCCTCTCCGAACTCCCTTAGTAAACGATCAATGAGTCCATACAAAGCTAAGTGCCGAAGATTCAAGAATTACCCGTGTAAAAATTTGTCCGAGGAGGGGGACCTTAAAGGGGAACATTATCACAATTTCAGAATTGTTAAAACCATTAAAAATCAGTTCCCAGTTTTTTTCAACATTTTACCCATCACGCAATATCCCTAACATTTTCCTGTGACGTCACATAGTGAAGCCAACACAAACAAACATGGCGGAAAGAACAGCAAGCTATAGCGACATTAGCTCGGATTCAGACTCGGATTTCAGCGGCTTAAGCGATTGAACAGATTACGAATGTATTGAAACGGATGGTTGTAGTGTGGAGGCAGGTAGCGAAAACGAAATTGAAGAAGAAACAGAAGCTATTGAGCCATATCGGTTTGAACCGTATGCAAGCGAAACCGACGAAAACGACACGACAGCCAGCGACACGGGAGAAAGCGAGGACGAATTCGGCGATCGCCTTCTAACCAACGATTGGTAAGTGTTTGTTTGGCATTAAAGGAAACTAACAACTATGAACTAGGTTTACAGCATATGAAATACATTTGGCAACAACATGCACTTTGAGAGTGCAGACAGCCCAATTTTCATCAATTAATATATTCTGTAGACATACCCTCATGTCAGCAGGCCAGGGAAGCTAGGGTCGATATTCTTCTCTTGATCATCTTCGGGACGGTGTGAGCCAAGACATCCAGGGGGTTTAGCGCGCTCGTCTGCGGGAACAAACTGCCGCCATTGCTTGCCGTGCTAGCGAGGTCCTTTGTCCCTGAATTTATCACACACTCTGGCAGATTCAATGGGGGTCTGGCGGCAGATTTCTTTGACTTTATCGTTGGAAATGCATCTGCTTTGAGTGTCGCAGGATATCCACACATTCTTGCCATCTCTGTCGTAGCATAGCTTTCGTTGGTAAAGTGTGCGGAACAAACGTCCAATTTCTTGCCACTTTCGCATCTTTGGGCCACTGGTGCAACTTGAATCCGTCCCTGTTCGTGTTGTTACACCCTCCGACAACACACTGACGAGGCATGATGTCTCCAAGGTAAGGAAAACAGTCGAAAAAACGGAAAATAACAGAGCTGATTTGACTCAGTGTTTGAGAAAATGGCGGATTGCTTCCCGATGCGACGTCACATTGTGACGTCATCGCTCCGAGAGCGAATATTAGAAAGGCGTTTATTTCGCCAAAATTCACCCATTTAGAGTTCGGAAATCGGTTAAAAAAATATATGGTCTTTTTTCTGCAACATCAAGGTATATATTGACGCTTACATAGGTCTGGTGATAATGTTCCCCTTTAAACGCTGGTTTAGTGTGGCTAAAATGGGGCTTAGGCTAAATAATTATTCATTTAAGGGGTTAAACGACTTAGTGTAGACATTGCCTGAAACCATGTTGGTGATACATATGTGTGACGCTTACATAACACAGTTCTGTAGACAAATAAGAAATATTTAAACAAAGACCTAGATAATTGACAATTGAACAAGTGCCGTTGGTGTTTTAAAATGTGTGAACAGTGCCTTTGTGCATGTGTAACTGCAAGTTTGCCAGAACAGCTTCAGCAAAACAAGGTGACAGAGCTGAATAATAGATGGGGAGGTAGGACAGACACTTTGGCAATCACGCAGTTCAGAGCAGTCTTTTTCTGGGAGAGTTGGCTTGTAATAATGAGATCTACATCTTGTTTGTGACACACAGATTTAATGATTCCATTCTCGCGCTTTATCCCGCAATGTCACAGATCTGTACCTTCTCTAACAAGTGAGCCTGACGTCAGCTGTTTTCCCCTCAGCTTGTTTTTTTTGTCAATTATAGGCTGGGCTCGGCTTCCCAAGAACGTTCACCCAGGAGGAATTGTCATATTTACCTTTTGTTTCTCTCCTCGCTCAGCTTCCGCCCGATTCTCCAAACACCTAACCCACTTTCATCTGCACTCTCATTTTAGTGTCTGGTTTTGCTGCTGATGCATAGATCAGTCGAGCGATGCTCACAATGTGCCAATCATCTCACTTGTCTCTGGTCTTTCAAGCACTTTTGGCTCTCGTAGATTAATGAGCCGTGCCTGGTACTTCTGATTAGCCTATGCTTTCTTTTGTCTGTCTGTGTTTTATTACTTTCCCACAGTAGACAGAAAAGAAAAAACCCCCCCACTAAAGATAGAATCTGTTATTGTGGCCGACGGCGTCACGCCATCAATCATACTGGAGTGGACCGATTGTCAAAGCTTTCCTCAGCACAGCATGGGCCCTGTGTTAGCCTCGGAAAGTAATGAGTTGTAATGGCTGGCAATTTGCACGCCTTGTGGTTAGCTTAGCATGTCCAGACCTTTTTTTTTTTATCTTCCCCAGCCCCCACTTACGCATACATTTCCGCGTCTGTTTATTAAGCTACAGGACGGCATGCAGTGTAGCCTGTTAGAAGGAGCGTGAACGCTAAAGGAGCTCTGCAGGCGGTTGATGGCGGTCATTAAAGGTCATCCCCCTGCATCTGTTCCACCGCTTGCTTTTTTTAGCCTCTCGACCACCAGCTTGATCAATTTGAGTGTGTTGAACACATCATCGGCGGTCACTCGAACGAGTATGACGATCCTCCTGGTAGGGGTGTATCCCTTTTAATGGAGGATGCCTGTGCGTGACTTTGTTTTACGTGGGGAGACTGGTGCACAGACAGTCACCACCCGATCCTTGACAGAATCGGGTCAGGGTCCAGTGGCATGGAGTCCAAGACGACTGGGGACCCTTTTCTGCTGTAGCCTTCTCCCGCCATCGCAGCCGTTGTGGTAGTTCTTAAATCTACCGTCTTCCGCCTGCTCCACCGTTGAGGTCTTCACCGTATCCCTGGCTAGGGGGCAGTCAGGTACTAGGCCAAGAGTCGGCAACCCAAAATGTTGAAAGAGCCATATTGGACCAAAAATACAAAAACAAATCTGTCTTGAGCCGCAAAAAATTAAAAGCCATATTACATACAGATAGTGTGTCATGAGATACAAATTGAATTAAGATGACTTAAAGGAAACTAAATTACCTCAAATATACCTACAAACGAGGCATAATGATGCAATATGTACATATAGCTAGCCTAAATAGCATGTTAGCATTGATTAGCTTGCAGTCATGCAGTGACCAAATATGTCTGATTAGCACTCCACACAAGTCAATAACATCAACAAAACTCACCTTTGTGCATTCATGCACATCGTTAAAAGTTTGGTGGACAAAATGAGACAGAAAAAGAAGTGGCATAAAACACGTCCTAGAAAGTCGGAGAAAGTTATATATGTAAGCAAACTATGGTGAGTTCAAGGACCGCCAAAATTAGTAGGACAAAACGGCGCTCAACAAATACTCGAGTCAGTGAGGCATGTTTAATATAAACAGTGTGCTTTATAACAATTAGGGAGGTTTGCGTCATGTTTGTCTTCCTACGGAAACCATATTAAAACAAACAAAAAAAAATATTCCCCTCATCTTTTTCCATTTTTCATACATTTTTGAAAAAGCTCCAGGGAGCCACTAGGGCGGCGCTAAAGAGCCGCATGTGGCTCTAGAGCCGCGGGTTGCCGACCCCTGTACTAGGTTTTTGCCAAGGGCCACCTGGGGTAACAGTAGTAAAGGGGTTAACCTCCTAGTGCCCCAAGACCCCATATAGGAGCCTCCACTGCCGGATGCACTTTAACGTCATGCCCAGGACTAACAACCATGTGTACACACTCACATAGACAACAGTCTAGTCAGTTAGTCTTTGAAAGATCACCTTCTCCTACATTTGAGTTGGAAATCACGATTGTTAATCAGGGTTATTCACTATGTTAGGTAAAACAGTGTTGGGGTGTGAACGTCATGTAATTTGTAATATCTAATAAAAATGCTCTAGATAAACATTGTCTATATGTTTAAAGACAAATATTTGTGTTTTGTATTTTTATTTGTGTACATGTACAGTCGCGATCAAAAGTTTACATACACTTGTAAAGAACATAATGTCATGGCTGTGTTGAGTTTCCAATAATTTCTACAACTCTTATTTTTTTGTGATAGAGTGATGGTAGCACATACTTGTTGGTCACAAAAAACATTCATGAAGTTTGGTTGTTTTATGAATTTATTATGGGTCTACTGAAAATGTGAGGGTCAAAAGTATACATACAGCAATGTTAATATTTGGTTACATGTCCCCTTGGCAAGTTTCACTGCAATAAGGTGCTTTTGGTAGCCATCCACAAGCTTCTGGCAAGCTTCTGGTTGAATTTTTGACCACTCCTCTTGACAAAATTGGTGCAGTTCAGCTACATTTGTTGGTTTTCTGACATGGACTTGTTTCTTCAGCATTGTCCACACGTTTAAGTCAGGACTTTGGGAAGGTCATTCTAAAACCTTAATTCTAGCCATTCCTTTACCACTTTTGACGTGTGATAGGGGTCATTGTCCTGTTGGAACACCCAACTGCGCCCAAGACCCAACCTCATGGCTGATGATTTTAGGTTGTCCCGAAGAATTTGGAGGTAATCCTCCTTTTTCATTGTCCCATTCAAAGCACCAGTTCCATTGGCAGCAAAACAGGCCCAAAGCATAATACTACCACCACCATGCTTGACGTTAGGTTTAGTGTTCCTGGGATTAAAGACCTCACCTTTTCTCCTCCAAACATATTGCTGGGTATTGTGGCCAAACAGCTCTATTTTTGTTTCATCTGACATCACATGGACAAAAGTTCTGTGGTCACAAAAAATTAAGAGTTGTAGAAATTATTGGAAAGTAAAGACCGCCATGGCATTATGTCCTTCACAAGTGTATGTAAACTTTTGATCGCGACTGTACATGCTGTATCGGGACAGGTCCATTGAGAGTTTAAGCGGGAATGTGTCGTATAGGTATTAATTATACGCCATAAAACATTAACAAAATGCTATGTCACATGAATGATTATTAAAATGTTTACTTTGCGGAATGAAAAAACACAAGTAATGTAAAAAAAAAACCATGGTGTTTACTTTTTGATATCAACATAGAACACAAAGCAGTTTGGCTAATGAAGATAAAGTCTAATAAACAAGCTTTATTCTTCTCCAACAACCATGTACTTCAGTGCAACAGTTTGGCCAACAAAAATAAACAGGAGTGATACCTCTCACATCTAATACACAATCTTTGTGCCTCACCGACAACTCAGCCTGCGTTCAATTCAAAGAGATGACAAAACATTTGAGCTAGTAAAGATGTTATTGGAACGTGGGGCGTCGTGGCTTGGTTGGTATAGCGGCCGTGCCAGCAACTTGAGGGTTCCAGATTCGATCCCTTCTTCCGCCATCCTCGTCACTGCCATTGTGTCTTTGAGCAAGAAACTTCACCCACCTGCTCCCAGTGCTACCCACACTGGTTTAAATGTAACTTAGATAATGGGTTTCACTATGTAAAGCGCTTTGAGTCCCTCGAGAAAAGCACTATATGAATATAATTCACTTCACTTCACTTCACTTCAACACTGACAAAGTTAGCAGTTAAATTAAAATAAACAAGTTGTGGCAACGTTTCCGACACATCTCCTGCTGCACGCTAACTCTCAGTCCCAGCAGCTGACAGAAGGACGCTAGTTGCACGTTCAAAATGAAACCGCATCATCAAATATTTTTCTCTTCCAACAGCATTGCATCTTAATCGCACACCGAGACTCCACGGAAGTAGAAGCGATTGAAATGAAGTGAAATAAAGCGATCGGCTCTGTTAACTCGAAGGGAACATTTGCCTAAAATGCATTGATAAATGATGTTTTTTTCGGTAATTAAAAATTAAAATGGTATTACTAACCTTCTGGAATTTTATCGCGGTTTATCATTGCACCGTTTACCGTTACATCCCTAATGGAGGGTTTTGAAGTTGTTTTAGAGGGCTTTGAAGGCGACATTGGTGACTCCCATTAGCCGCATCTTTCAAGCGTTTTTTTATCATGTTTAAAATCGTAAAAACAAACAGAGATGTGTTCTTGTCTCTCATAATGATTGGGAACAAATTCCAAAAGAAAAGTGAAGTTCCCATTTAATATTTACACGTTGCACATTTTGTTGATCGCTTTCCACGGGTATATATCGCAGATTTAGACTTAGACTTCCTTTTATTGTCATTGAAATTTGAACTTTACAGTACAGATAAGAACGACATTTTGTTGCATTAGCTCGTTGTAGTGCAGGATAAAAGAGCAATAAGGTGTAGATATACAGTAAATAAATAGATTACTGTACAGATAAATATATTGCACTTTTGCATATGCATCCACATTTATGGATGAATGTTATATTGTCTTTATATTCCAGCGAGTTAATCCGTTTTTTTTTTATGTTTATAAAGTATGTCGACATCACAGACATGCTGCCTCTACTCCTGACAATTGTGTGCGTCTTGCTTTTACGTCATCTGTCGGTGGTCGAATTTCCGGTGCATATAGTCTGTAAATAACAGGCTGTATGCTGTATATGTCAATTCATACAATTTATTACTTAAATTATGTCTATGGACGTTCTCAATGAAGGGAAATTCCACCAACTGTCGTCGGCATTGACTGTAGGATTGCTGTTTTGCATCTCAACAATTGTTTTTCTCGCTACGATTTCATTTCAGTCAATAAAAGTGTACTTATATAGCCCTTAATCACAAATGTCTCAAAGGGCTGCACATGCCACAACGACATCCTCGGCTCAGATCCCACATCAGGGCAAGAAAAAAAACAACCCAATGAATTGAGTGAATTTAAGCTCAGCAGCACAGGCTTGTTTCACAGCCTTTGACGAAAAATCAGATTGGACGAAGGCTACACTGCCCTCTAGTAGTACCTCTAGTTACTCTTGTGGCTGTTGTTGCGTTTGGACCAGTTGTTCCTCTCAGGGAATTCAAGTTTCTGGTCGTCGCTCCCAAGCTCTTTACGACACTTAAAGCTGAGTAAAAGAACCACCAGAGACAGAATAGGTATTTTGTAATATATTTGCAAAGCTTTGTAAATATCATGAGACCAGTCCAGCATAGAACATTCAATCGCCCAGCTAAGATGGTCTACCCTCCAAAATGGAAACCTTCTCTTCTATAAAGTCTCTCTCCCTCCCACCCTCGCTGTCTTGTCTTTCCAGCCCAAACACATGCCCACTGTCCTCCGCACCTGGACACAAGAAGAGATAAAAGAAGGAGTATCTCTCTTTCTTACATTCCATATTCAAGGTTAGAACACAGTATTTGCAGACAACCAAAAGATCACAATTGGAAGAAAAACACTAACTGTTTTGTAATATGATTATGAAAATAAAGAAGTAACACTTAAATACGGATATATGTAAATATCTGCCTCCGACACTGTATATGAAGTCCGATGGACAACATTTTTGAGTGGGGATGGGGCCAAGTTGTGAACAATTTTGTAGACCATTGGGATATGTGAGAGAGATATACAATTATCAAAACTAAGCATATTGTATTTGTTTCGAATGCTGCAGTGGTGATATCGTTGGCTTTTTTTGGCCTGAATTTTAAGGGTGTGTTTGTAGATGGATTCTAAAAGTTTAATAGTAGTTGGGTTTGCTTGAGACCAGCTGGGTCGATAGGGGGGAACCCTCCTTTCCCAGGCACACCTTCCTGGTGTTGGAGTATAAATAGTCTGGGTTTTGGCACCAGCTGCTAGACAAGATCTACCCAATCTAAGACTAGATCTGAGCATGAACTGATGAAGCCTACTTGGATGAGAGGCGAAACGTCTTCTGAGATGAACCAAACAGTCCAGTTGCGATCAATTGGACGCCCTTGGATTACCTAAATTAGTTTTCACGTTAAAAAAAATTCCCCCTAATTTTTAAGGTGGGGCGGCTCTATTTTGTGGGGTAGATGCGTCACGATCAATTACATGTAGGGGACTGGTCACCATCTGGTCTGTCAAGTGAAACATTAAGATCTCATTTCTCATCACCAAACATTCTGAAATCGCACATTGATATTTTACAGTAGCAATTCCAACAGTGCTAGTTTCCTCTTAAAAATTTTTAATATTTTTTGAACGATGTACTCTGTACACTGATTGGAATGATGTTACTTTTTTATTTTTATTTCCCTTTTCCTGCATGGTCATAGTGGTTGTAAACAAATGCTTTGCCTCAACGCACCCGCCAATTTACCGCTGCCATTTCTGCCGTTCTCCCCTGAGGGTTGCGGGTACCTACATTAGCGGCGGCCATTACTCTACTATGTTGTGCTGGTACTCAGAAGCTGTCAAGGAAGGTCGCCCTTTGCCAGCGAACCATTAACATAAAACTATTTATCAGCTTTCAGTCTTTGTTTATGGGACTTCTGCAGTTTCCTCAATGGAATGGTGGAATATTTTCAATGTGCCATAATATGCATGAAGTCTAGACGCATGACTGGGTCGTCTCCTCGCAGTTGGAGTGTTAAAAGGTCCAGGATGAGCATTAGAACTCAGGACAGCTAGGGCTAGGCGCTATGACCCAAAATTCATACCACTGTATACATTTAATCCCTCCACGGTAACGGCATCTATTGCGGTATAAATAATAATAATGGGAATGTGTCTGAATAGGTTGTGTAGACCCTTAGCAAATCTAAATTGATGTAAAATATAACAAAAACAACTAAAAAGTAAAGACTTAATGTAATTTTTTTGAACATTTATTGTGCACAATCACAACAGAAGTAGGGCTGGGCAATATGGCTGAAAACTGTATCACGATTAGTGTTGGGACTAACACGTTACTGTAACGCCGTTAGTTTCGGCGGTAACTAGTAATCTAACGCGTTATTTTTTATATTCAGTAACTCAGTTACCGTTACTACATGATGCGTTACTGCGTTATTTTACGTTATTTTTGATGTAGTATCGGATAGAAACTGAAGATCTGAGTGTGTTTTATTGCAGCGAAGCAGTGACGTGCTTCTGAATCTTCCTCTGCGCTCTGTGTGTCTGGGTGTGGGAAGGGGAGGAGAAGGGGGGTGCGCAATACAACGTAAACCGTTGGCCAACCAAAAAGTAACCACAGAACACTATCGGTGTACTTCTCATTCCATGTGTGTGAACATGCATAAATAACATAAAGGCCTCATCTGCGGAAAAAACTAACAAACATATACAACTGTTCACATTAAGCCAAGCGAGGATTGTAATTTCATCTGAAAATGTGTCCATAAAAATAAGATAATTTCCTTTGTTAACCACTCTTTTCGTCCAGAGCTATTAGGTACAACCTCAGTGGACCATGTCCAGTTTTATTGCACATGTCAGCACTAGGGGTGTTCCGATCAGGGTTTTATTATGCGATACTGATAACGATCATCCAGGAGTAAGATTGGATGATCTAACAATCCCATCTACTAACTGTACATTCTTACATGCATTTATGGTGAGTGCTATTGTAACAATATCAACACACTATTTACATTTCTTCCTTCTCTATAATGACATACAATCATTTGAGCTAAATAAAGTCAGTAATACATAAAGAAAAAACCTACATATAATATTCTTTTAAATCCTTTAGTTTTTCCCCTAAAAGTCTTCCTGTATCCAGGGACCTATTGAATGAATTTATAAACAATGACAAAAATGTAAAAAAAAAAATGATTTTGTGAAAATAAAAATGTCACTAATCACTCTACTATTGATCATATACTATTCTTGGTATCGACACTGCAGCTCTATGGCTCAGTCTGCCCTCCCCTTACATGTACGCTTGACTCAAAAACTTGCTTTTACTCTGTGTGTAACATGTTTCGCCTCGCCCTCCAGTGATAATGATACTTCTTAGAAATGTTGTTCATTTGCTAAAATAGATGTGATGATTTTAACTTAAAAAAGTCATATTATGATTTGTTTTTTACATTTGAAACACTTGTGGTCTGTTCTTTGGATTATGTTTTACAGACCATCTTCAAACCGCTTTCTGACTGTCTCTTTAGGATGCGCCGTTTTGTGGGCGGTTTTATTAACGTGCCTCCACTTTGACTGTGTCTTCTCCCTGTCAGCCATGTTGCAGTTTTTAGCGCTTCCATAGCTAGTCTACTGACAGATGTAAGTTCGAACTATACACTACTTTCCATTACAAATGGCAACAGCAAAGGATGAATTTGCATGTATGAGCCAGTCTGCCCCACAAAAAGAGAATAGAGAAAAACCATAAGCTTATTGACTATAGCGTCGGACTACAATGGCAGACTCGCGCAAAGCACCTTGGGTAAATTTCTACCATATATGGAGATATCCAAAAAACTTTATAAATAGTGGCGAATTCCAATTGGCTTGTTTGGAGGAAGTATGAAGGAAGGCGTGATTGTTTTATAAATATCTCCGCCATGCCTCTATGGTTTGATTTCAAATTTTCAGGACTTATGCAGATCCCAAATAAACAAAAACAAGTACTAACAGTCGACTTGTCCAGGGTGTACCCCGCCTTCCGCCCGAATGCTGCTGAGATAGGCTCCAGCACCTCCCGCGACACCGAAGGGGACAAGCGGTAGAAAATGGATGGATGGATGGAAGTACTAACAGTTGGTTTTACATAATAGGTACCCTTTAAAAGCAGAGTCTCCACACTTAGCTGCTAGCCACCTCTGTCAGCTGGGGGGATCGAAATAAATTAGGTGTCAGCCATAGGGGATTGGCTTTTGTGATCAGCATTGAAAGGCATTATTCGACATTGGGTGATTTTATGTCACACTTGGGCTGCATTTTACTACAGGAACTCCGGAGGCAAAGTGCATGAAAGGAAATTATTAATTCTTCATAAATTATACAGGATAATAAGTAGAGATGTCCGATAATGGCTTTTTTGCCCATATCCGATATTCTGATATTGTCCAACTCTTAATTACCGATTGGGACATGCAAGCATGAGGAGGTTGAGGTGGGCGGGGTTGAGGTGGGGGGGTGGGGGTAGGGAGTAGCGGGGGGTGTATATTGTAGCGTTCCGTAAGAGTTAGTGCTGCAAGGGGTTCTGGGTATTTGTTCTGTTGTGTTTATGTTGTGTTACGGTGCGGATGTTCTCCCGAAATGTGTTTGTCATTCTTGTTTGGTGTGGGTTCACAGCGTGGCGCATATTTGTAACAGTGTTGAAGTTGTTTATACGGCCACCCTCAGTGTGACCTGTATGGCTGTTGATCAAGTATGCATTGCATTCACTTATGTGTGTGTGAAAAGCCGTAGATATTATGTGACTGGGCCGGCACGCAAAGGAAGTACCTTTTAAGGTTTATTGGCTCTCTGTATGTCTCCTTACATCCGTGTATACAGCGGCATTTTAAAAAGTCATACATTTTACTTTTTGAAACAGATACCGATAATTTTGAAACCGATACCGATCATTTCCGAAATTACATTTTAAAGCATTTATCGACATCCCTAATAATAAGTAAACAGAAAAGCGTGCCGATTGCACTGCAAGCTTTAGCAAAGCTAACGGAAAAGCTTGGCATAAGAAAACACGAGCAAAGAAGCAAGGAATCGTCAAACGTAACTGTTGCTTAAAGGGGAACATTATCACAATTTCAGAATGGTTAAAACCATTAAAAATCAGTTCCCAGTGGCTTATTATATTTTTCGAAGTTTTTTTCAAAATTTTACCCATCACGCAATATCCCTAAAAAAAAAAGCTTCAAAGTGCCTGATTTTAACCATCGTTATAAACACCCGTTCTCTTTCCTGTGACGTCACATAGTGAAGCCAACACAAACAAACATGGCGGAAAGAACAGCAAGCTATAGCGACAATAGCTCGGATTCAAACTCGGATTTCAGCGGCTTAAGCGATTCAACAGATTACGAATGTATTGAAATGGATGGTTGTAGGGTGGAGGCAGGTAGCGAAAACGAAATTGAAGAAGAAACTGAAGCTATTGAGCCATATCGGTTTGAACCGTATGCAAGCGAAACCGACGAAAACGACACGACAGCCAGCGACACGGGAGAAAGCGAGGACGAATTCGGCGATCGCCTTCTAACCAACGATTGGTATGTGTTTGTTTGGCATTAAAGGAAACTAACAACTATGAACTAGGTTTACAGCATATGAAATACATTTGGCAACAACATGCACTTTGAGAGTGCAGACAGCCCAATTTTCATCAATTAATATATTCTGTAGACATACCCTCATCTGCGCTCTTTTCCTGAAAGCTGATCTGTACAGTTTTGGAGTTGATGTCAGCAGGCCAGGGAAGCTAGGGTCGATGTGAGCCAAGACATCCAAGGTGTTTAGCTCGCTCGTCTGCGGGAACAAACTGCCGCCATTGCTTGCCGTGCTACCGGGTTCTTTGTCCCTGAATTGCTCACACACTCCAGCAGATTCAATGGGGGTCTGGCGGCAGATTTCTTTGACTTTATCGTTGGAAATCCATCTGCTTTGAGTGTCGCAGGATATCCACACATTCTTGCCATCTCTGTCGTAGCATAGCTTTCGTCGGTAAAGTGTGCGGAACAAACGTCTAATTTCTTGCCACTTTCGCATCTTTGGGCCACTGGTGCAACTTGAATCCGTCTCTGTTCGTGTTGTTACACCCTTCGACAACACACCGACGAGGCATGATGTCTCCAAGGTACGGAAAACAGTCGAAAAAACGGAAAATAACAGAGCTGATTAAGACTCGGTGTTTGAGAAAATGGCGGATTGCTTCCTGATGTGACGTCACGTTGTGACGTCATCGCTCCGAGAGCGAATATTAGAAAGGCGTTTAATTCGCCAAAATTCACCCATTTAGAATTCGGAAATCGGTTAAAAAAATATATGGTCTTTTTTCTGCAACATCAAGGTATATATTGACACTTACATAGGTCTGGTGATAATGTTCCCCTTTAAGGCAAACAAGACTGCCAGACAGTGTGTGGCGAAAAACAGGAATAAGTACGGTAGCTCTTCCCAAACACCAATCAGAGGCAGGTGAAACTAATCTGCACCCATGACAACTAAAACACTAACCCTGGGATGCTGAAAACTGAACCGAGGGAGTCAAAAACTAAACAAAACATGATCCGGGCAACGGATAATGACAATTTTATACTTTTTCACAGAAATCGGACGATATGATCGGTGGCTGATCGATCGGCGCATCTCTAGCAAGCACATCAGTGAAATTTTAGTCAAACCAAGTGGGCATGGAAGTTTCTATTTAATTGACATGAAAAGCAACAGGGCATGTGAGTTTTATAATCAAATTGAACCTGCAGCTTCTACCAGGTTCAATAGAACTGCGTCCCATATTGCATGTTAAATGTCAGCTCCTCTTGACAGGCGACAGTTAAATTGTGGTAACCCGCCCAAGAGAAACTTCAGTGAATGGGACGTGATTGCGAAGTGTGCTGATTAGCCTTTGACGCGCCGTGACACCTCAGGCTTGTTCACTCCCTCTCTCCTCATTCACTGCCACAGCGAGCGGCATTTGATTGGCGTTTGAATAGTGGCACAGTAAACCGGCGTGCCGCCTGAATGGCCATTGATGAGGTTCAAGTGCGCTAATTAGAAAATGTCTCACGCATGCCAGCCTTATCATAATCTATTCGCTCTTTGCATATTAATCGTGATCCATACATCTTTACCTGAGAAGATGTTCAACACCTTGTCAGCCTGACATGTTGGAATATTCATTAGGATCGTCTCACCTGGGTGTAAGTAGGATTGGGCGATATGGCTGAAAACTCTATCACCATATAAATGTATCAATATTTATTGATATTTTTTTTCAATCAAAAATAAGGACTAGGAGAAAAATATATTAAATGTAAATATTTTTTTATTCAAAATGTAACCTTCCTCTAGTGATCTCCTCAGCTTTCAAGGCAGAAAGGAAAGGAAATGTCAACACAACCATGGGAAACACTGTAAACAAACAATATAAACACAATTCTAAAATCAATAAATTCTTAAAAATTGTTTGCAAAAATAAGGAATATGTAAGAAATGTTTAATAAAGTGTAACATAATAACGCAAAGTATATACATATAAACATGTATTTTCTGCAGGTTTAAAAAATAAAAAATCCCAAAAATGTTCCATATTTGTTCCAATGTTCCATAATCCTTGGTTGCTTTCGGCTCTCTTTGTTGCTTTGTTGGGTCTGCTCCTGTCTCTGGCCATGCCCCCTCCACCCCAGCAGACAATGGTGTGGATATAATTATTTTGCTTTTTTATTCATAGTGGTGGCTGGTTGCATCAGCTCTGCTCTTTTAATGTCTTTAATGTCCTTTGTAGTCTTTGATGTTTGATGTTTCCCTCTTACTTACATATATGTAAGAGGAATGTGTGCTATGGCTATGAGTTGTTTTTTCCCTTGGCTTGGGTCTGGACCCCCTCTCCAGGGGCCCAGGATTAGACCAATTTTTTTTTCTCACCCCAAACCCCCCCCATTGTTTACCTCTATCTCACCGTTTTTGTAAGGGGCGCCGGAAGTTGGCAGACCCGTCAGCGATCCTGTTCTGTCTCCCTGTAATGTTTGTCTGATCTTGAATGGGATTGTGCTGAAAATGGTCATTTCCCCTCGGGGATTAATAAAGTATTTCTGATTCTGATTCTAATACTGTTGAGAGGACTTCCTGTTTTATCCACAATTTCTTGGCTCTCTGCAGCACTCATATTTAGTTTCTCTTCTCACTCCAAAGTATCAATCTCGAGACAATAGGATGGCACAACCAGTTGATACTGTTACCTTATTGGCTGTTAGCCTGTCACTCCCACTGATCAGCCATTATTTCCTGCGTTGCTCGGTTACCAGAGAGCAAGGGTCTTTGTTCATGCAACCAAACTTGCTTCGCAACTTCCGTTTTTTTCAGACAAAGAAATACATATGTACCGTATTTTCCGGACTATAGAGCACCCACTAAATTTTGAAAATGTTCCCCCATTTATTAGCCGCACCGGACTGTAAGCCCCAAATATATACGTTGTGAAATTAGTTATTTACACAGAAGTAATTTATAAATGTTTATTAATAGATATGGCCGATAATACCTGCCGATTTTATCGGCCGATAAATGCTTTAAAATGTAATATCGGAAA
Organism: Nerophis lumbriciformis; assembly: GCF_033978685.3. Classification (NCBI taxonomy): domain Eukaryota; kingdom Metazoa; phylum Chordata; class Actinopteri; order Syngnathiformes; family Syngnathidae; genus Nerophis; species Nerophis lumbriciformis. Next base: position 12,484,970 of record NC_084570.2, on the reverse strand, counting down.
TTATTGGTATCGTTTTTTTTAATTATCGGTATCGTTTTTTTATTTTTATTTTTTTTACATTTTTATTAAATCAACATAAAAAACACAAGATACATTTACAATTAGTGCACCAACCCAAAAAACCTCCCTCCCCCATTTACACTCATTCACACAAAAGGGTTGTTTCTTTCTGTTATTAATATTCTGGTACCTACATTATATATCAATATATATCAATACAGTCTGCAAGGGATACAGTCCGTAAGCACACATGATTGTGCGTGCTGCTGGTCCACTAATAGTACTAACCTTTAACAGTTAACTTTACTCATTTTCATTAATTACTAGTTTCTATGTAACTGTTTTTATATTGTTTTACTTTCTTTTCTATTCAAGAAAATGTTTTTAATTTATTTATCTTATTTTATTTTATTAATATTTTAAAAAAGGACCTTATCTTCACCATACCTGGTTTTCCAAACTAGGCATGATAATGTATTAATTCCACGACTGTATATATCAGTATCGGTTGATATCGGTATCGGTAATTAAAGAGTTGGACAATATCGGAATATCGGATATCGGCAAAAAGCCATTAGCGGACATCCCTATTTATTAATATACCTTAATTTTTTCCAAACGGTGTCTGTAACACGGCAGAAAAACGGCTGATCAAACAAAACAAACTACCTGTGGCAGCTAGCTCTCCAGTCAGCTAAACAGAGTCAATAACTCCCCGGAGACGTCTTGGTGAATTTAAGGAGGAATTTGTGAAACTGAAACAATAAAAAAAGAATGCCATTGTAAGTTAATAATACTAACACAGACACTCATAAATGTTAGATCGACCTGACGATATTATCGGCCGATAAATGCGCTAAAATGTAATATCGGAAATTATCGATATCGTTTTTTTTATTATCGGTATCGTTTTTTTTTGTTTGTTTTTTATTAAATCAACATAAAAAACACAAGATACACTTACAATTAGTGCACCAACCCAAAAAACCTTCCTCCCCCATTTCTCATTCACACAAAAGGGTTGTTTCTTTCTGTTATTAATATTCTGGTTCCTATATTATATATCAATATATATCAATACAGTCTGCAAGGGATACAGTCCGTAAGCACACATGATTGTGCGTGCTGCTGGTCCACTAATAGTACTAACCTTTAACAGTTAATTTTATTAATTTTCATTAATTACTAGTTTTTATGTAACTGTTTTTATATTGTTTTAGTTTCTTTTTTTATTCAAGAAAATGTTTTTAATTTATTTATCTTATTTTATTAATTTTTTTAAAAAGTACTTTATCTTTTCCATACCTGGTTGTCCAAATTAGGCATAATAATGTGTTAATTCCACGACTGCATATATTGGTTGATATCGGTATCGGTTGATATCGGTATCGGTAATTAAAGAGTTGGACAATATCGGAATATCGGATATCAGCAAAAAGCCATTATCGGACATCCCTAATAAATGTGTTAGCATATTAGCTAATGCTAATGACGCGAGCATCATTACATTACGAGAGCAAGTACAGTTATGCATGAAAACACATGGGATGGTTTAGTAAGTATGAATTGTTGTAGTTATACTGTAAAACTTACAAACGTTGGTTGGAGTGATGAATGAAGAATCCATACGAGTAAAAACGCTACGGACGATTCGAAGACAGAACGGCACTTCTACTTCCGGTTCAAAGCTTTAAACAATAGGAAACACTTTGATGCATTCACCCAGCTGCACCCGCAGTAAGCGAATTTGTCGAAAAGATGGCGCTATAGCACAAACAATAACACACCATTCCAGTGTCTTTTGCACTTAACATTTGCAAATGTTAAATGAAAACTATTTGCTTTACGGCCGCCAGTGAAGGAAAATCCCCAAATTAGCCACACCGTTTTTTAAGCCACAAGGTTCAAAGCATAAGAAAAAAGTATCGTCTTTTTGTCCGGAATTTACGGTATATATCGAACGTTTTATCGAATGCTTGTTCTGTTGATATCAATTACATTATACTATTGCGATATTTAGGGTTGTATGGCATACCGGTATTGGTATAGTACCGCGATACTAATGAATTATATTCAGCCTCTGAAAAGTACCGGTCCGCCACCCCCCCCCCCCCCCCATTGCTGGTTTACGAGCAGAGGAGCTTGTTCGACAGTGCACAATCACTGAGTACTTACAAACAGACACAGTGTGTAGACAGAAAAGGGAGAACAGACGCATTTTGGCTTAAAAACTAACGATAAAGGTGAAGTTATAACACTGTAACGCCCTCAGGAAGAGATGCTTTAAGACATGGCTAGATAGCTAGCGGCTAACGTCCAGCCGCCGTCGGCAGTGTTTTAGCTACTTATAAATCACTAATCCTCGCCTACAAGGCGACAAATAAAGTACGTTTCTTACAAGTATCATCCCTGCAGGATGAGGAATAGCTAAACATGCTTCACTACACACTGTAGCTCACCGGCGTCAAAATGTAAACAAACGCCATTGGTGGATCTACACCTGACATCCACTGTAATGATACTAAGTACAGTAGCGTTACTAGTCGATACTACTATGATTACGTTGATTTTTCTTGGCATCACAACATCTTCTTTCGTTTAAAAAAAAATTATGTTATGCTTATAAACTCAGGAAATATGTCCCCGGACACATGAGGACTTTGAATATGACCAATGTATGATCCTGTAACTACTTGGTATCAGATTGATACCCAAATTTATGGTATCATCCAAAACTAATGTAAAGTATCGAACAACAGAAGAATAAGTGATTATTACATTTTAACAGAACTGTAAATAAAACATGTTAAAAGAGAAAGTAAGCAGATATTAACAGTAAATGAACAAGTAGATTAATAATCCATTTTCTACCACTTGTCCTTAATAATTTTGACAAAATAATAGAATGATTAATGACACAATATGTTACTGCATATGTCAGCAGACTAATTAGGAGCCTTTGTTTGTTTACTTACTACTAAAAGACAAGTTGTCTTGTATGTTCACTATTTTATTTAAGGACAAACTTGCAATAACATTAAACATATGTGTATTGTACCGTAAGATTTTTTGTTAAAATAAAGCCAATAATGCAATTTTTTTGTGGTCCCCTTCATTTAGAAAAGTACCGAAAAGTATCGAAATCACTTTGGTACCGGTACCAAAATATTGGTATCGGGACAACACTAGCGATATATATTGATATCCTTTTATCGCCCAGTCTTAGTTATAAAGTACATTTGCTGTAGTACACTTACTGTAGCGTGAGTAAGTATTATAGCTTCATCAGCCTCCACTTTACCTTGACACTTCTAAGTGAGCACAAAACAGCAGCTCCTCCTGGCTTCCTGCTCATTCTTCATGTGCTGCTCAGCTTTTTGTTACGTGCCAGTTTGCATTTTAATTCACCGGCACCAGCCATTTCGCCGGCTTCTGACTTTGACTGATGGAGCCCCTCCAAAGCGATTTGTCGGCTCACCAAAGCAAAAGAGTGCAATGAGGCCTCTTTGTGTTTTTGGGGAAAGCGTGGTGCAGTTGGGAGAGTGGCTATGCCAGCAACCTGAGGGTTCCTGGTTCAATCCCCACCTTCTACCATCCTAGTCACGTCCGTTGTGTCCTTGAGCAAGACACTTCACCCCTTGCTCCTGATGGGTCCTGGTTTAGCGCCTTGCATGGCAGCTCCTGCCATCAGTGTGTGAATGGGTGAATGTGGAAAATAGTGTCAAAGCGCTTTGAGTTCCTTAAGAAGGTAGAAAAGCGCTATACAAGTACAAACCCCGTTTCCATATGAGTTGGGAAATTGTGTTAGATGTAAATATAAACGGAATACAATGATTTGCAAATCCTTTTCAACCCATATTCAATTGAATGCACTACAAAGACAACATATTTGATGTTCAAACTCATAAACTTTATTTTTTTTTTGCAAATAATAACTAACTTAGAATTTCATGGCTGCAACATGTGCCAAAGTAGTTGGGAAAGGGCATGTTCACCACTGTGTTACATGGCCTTTCCTTTTAACAACACTCAGTAAACGTTTGGGAACTGAGGAGACACATTTTTTAAGCTTCTCAGGTGGAATTCTTTCCCATTCTTGCTTGATGTACAGCTTAAGTTGTTCAACAGTCCGGGGGTCTCCGTTGTGGTATTTTAGGCTTCATAATGCGCCACACATTTTCAATGGGAGACAGGTCTGAACTACAGGCAGGCCAGTCTAGTATCCACACTCTTTTACTATGAAGCCACTTTGATGTAACACATGGCTTGGCATTTTCTTGCTGAAATAAGCAGGGGCGTCCATGGTAACGTTGCTTGAATGGCAGCATATGTTGCTCCAAAACCTGTATGTACCTTTCAGCATTATTGGTGCCTTCACAGATGTGTAAGTTACCCATGTCCTGGGCACTAATACACCCCCATACCATCACAGATGCTGGCTTTTCAACTTTGCGCCTATAACAATCCGGATGGTTCTTTTCCTCTTTGGGACACAACGTCCACAGTTTCCAAAAACAATTTGAAATGTGGAACTCGTCAGACCACAGAACACTTTTCCACTTTGTATCAGTCCATCTTAGATGATCTCAGGCCCAGCGAAGCCGACGGCGTTTCTGGGTGTTGTTGATAAATGGTTTTCGCCTTGCATAGGAGAGTTTTAACTTGCACTTACAGATGTAGCGACCAACTGTAGTTACTGACAGTGGGTTTCTGAAGTGTTCCTGAGCCCATGTGGTGATATCCTTTACACACTGATGTCGCTTGTTGATGCAGTACAGCCTGAGGGATCGAAGGTCACGGGCTTAGCTGCTTACGTGCAGTGATTTCTCCAGATTCTCTGAACCCTTTGATGATATTACGGACCGTAGATGGTGAAATCCCTAAATTCCTTGCAATAGCTGGTTGAGAAAGGTTTTTCTTAAACTGTTCAACAATTTGCTAACGCATTTGTTGACAAAATGGTGACCCTCGCCCCATCCTTGTTTGTGAATGACTGAGCATTTCATGGAATCTACTTTTATACCCAATCATGGCACCCACCTGTTCCCAATTTGCCTGCTCACCTGTGGGATGTTCCAAATAAGTGTTTGATGAGCATTCCTCAACTTTATCAGTATTTATTGCCACCTTTCCCAACTTCTTTGTCACGTGTTGCTGGCATCAAATACTAAAGTTAATGATTATTTGCAAAAAAAAAAAAGTTTATCAGTTTGAACATCAAATATGTTGTCTTAGTAGCATATTCAACTGAATATGGGTTGAAAATTATTTGCAAATCATTGTATTCAGTTTATATTTACATCGAACACAATTTCCCAACTCATATGGAAACGGGGTTTGTAAAACCCTGTGACAGACTCAAGCCGTCATGTGGGTTCCAAGGACCATCAAGGAATGACATTCTGCGAGCAGGTTTAGACTTCTTTATTTTCCAATAAGAAAATCTCTTACGGGTTGATTCCCAGCCTTGCCGTTTGCCTGCTCGCCTCTCCTCTGCTCCAGCTTTTCAGCCGCATGATCGCTCCGCGTCAGTTTCCCTCTGGCTCCTTCTCTTCTCCCCGCCTCTCTCTCCGACGTTTACGTCTGTCGCCCTCTTATACGGTGCGAGGGGATAATTACATTCTCTACGCACCTTTTATAGTGATTGCGGCGTCTCTCCCGGCGCGCCCCGCCTCGCTGCTCGCTCGCCGTCCCCGCCTCCTCGCCGCCATCTCGGAGTTGGCCCCGGCGGGCCACGCCTCGCTGTCGGTGTGCCGGCCCCGCCTCCCCACAAACCCATTTACCATTTGCGGAGTCGGTGTGTTGCCACTAACCGCGTCGATGCGGGGTCACCGCACCCTCAGTTTGGTGTGCCTTGCTGTTGGACTGCCGGCCCCGCCTCCTCGCCGCCGTCATGGAGCGGGCTCCGGCGGGTCACGCCTTGCTCTTGGACTGCCGGCCACGCCTCCCCACAAACCCATTTACCATTTGCCGAGCCGGTGTGTTGCCACTAACCGCGTCGATGCGGGGTCACCGCACCCTCAGATCTTGTCCCTTTGACACACCTCTCGCCGTTAATCAGGAGTACTCCAGCGTTGCTCTGTGTCAGCATCACCCATTAGCTGCTTAGCCTGCGGGGGTCACGGCGAGGAGATCCCAGAGGGAGCGAGGGCGGGTTACCTTTTCAAAGGCATGTGCACGTAAGTGGTGGGGGAAAAAAAGAAAAGAGTATTGGCTTTAGCAATTAGCTGGTATGTCGGCGCAGAAGCCTGCAGAGAAGCTAATCACACCCTGTTAATGATTAATTACAGAGAGCAACTTATTTACAGCAGAACTACTCTGACTGGACTCAATGACACGTGTGCTCCACCCCCCTCCGAGTCACAGCTCGCTTCAACTGCTAATAACTCAAATCAGCAGAGAGTCACACTTTTGGGGAGGGGGACACTTTCACTGCGGTGATGAATGCTTGTAATCGCAAATGCAGCTCATTTAGGCTAAATGTTTAATGATTCCTCGGTGCAACTGCACAGCTGAAGCCGCATCTGCGTCCACGCTGGTAACATTGCCGTTGCGCAACCCTGCCCTGCATATTGGTATTATTCTGTTGTCCTGCCTCTCAACCCTCATCTCCAAGCTGATTGGCCTAATGAATGGAGCTCCACCTGCGCTAACGCGTCTAAATAGGCCACTTAATTTGTTAGCCTGTCAATGTCAGAACATAGGAGCGCCGTGTGAAAAAATGAGGGCGTGGTATATGTCGCACAACAATACAGACATGCTTCAAACTAAATATAACTTTCACATAAATATCTAAGACAGTTATTATCTTTTGGATTTTGCTTAAAGGGTAATTGCACTTTTTTTTTTTAAATGTTGCCTATTGTTTACAATTATATGTATATATATGTATCTATATATGTATATAATATATCTCTGCTGGATCTACTCTCTATTATGCTGCCTTTTTTTTTGCTGCAGCTGTTACATATACTGTAATACTGTAATTGGGATTTGTTATATATTGTATATATTATATAAATATATCAGTATATATTATATACTGTATATATAATATGTAAATATTACATATATATTTTATATTGATACTATAGTACATTTTTAGTCTACTTAATACCTGCATTATCCTTTCCATCCTTACATTTTCCATCCTTTGAAACTGAGCTACTGTGTGGAACAATTTCCCATGTGGATCAATAAAGTTCGTCTAAGTCTAAGTCAGGGGTGTCAAACTCATTTCAAATCGGGGGCCAGATGGAGAAAAATCTACACCCAAGTGGGCCGGACTGCTAAAATCACGGCACGATAACTTAAAAATAAAGACAACTTCAGATTGTTTTGTTTGTTTAAAAATAGAACAAGCACATTCTGAAATTGTACAAATCATAATGTTGTTGTTGTTTTTTTTACACTTACATGTTGCGGTTAATAGTATTCTATCTTCATTTATCGTTATTTATATTTTCTGAACAATTATGTGATAATGTTCATCAGTCAACTCATTGGTGTTCATTTTCAATCTATCAAGATAAAAAAATTATATCATAATCAAAATACAGTATGTTTATGTAGTTTCATCATTTTCCTAGACTGACATCATGTGGTTTATTTTGTACATATGTAGCATCATCTACAAAGATACAAAAATTGCTATTGCGACGTTTAGTGGACACATTTAGAACAGCAGTTTCTTTCACTCAAAAATTTCAGGTTAATTTTTATACTTAGCAAACTCATCCCGTGGGCCGGATAAAACCTGTTCGCAGGCCTGATCCAGCCCTCTGGCCACACCTTTGACACCCCTGGTCTAAGTCTATATTGAGAGATGAGAACACACATCTTTTTTTTTTTTTAATCATATTTTTAGTATTTTAAAGATGATAAAAAAAACGCTTGAAAGATGTGGCTAAAGGGAGTCCCCGTTGTAGCCTTCAAAGCCCTCTAAGACGACTTCAAAACCCTCTATCGACGTTTTATATACACACTCCACTGCAAGTCTATATATGATGTAGTAACAGACATGTTCATAACGATATTTAATATGTACAAGTTTTACCGTATTTAGACCATTTTAATCATTGCCCGTACTGATTTTTTTTTTAGCGCATTGATTTCCGTAGCAGCGCACTTTCGACTTCTGGAAACAACTTGCATTCCTACATCTAGACACAAAAGTGTGTGTGTTCTATTCATGGCAAACAGCAAAGACGAGTATTTATAGACATCTAAATATATGGAGGATTAACCACTGCTTCTAGAAGCGAAAAGGTAAAGGTAAAACGTTGGAGCAGACGGAAGCCGAGAGAGTGAGGTGAGAGTCAATCGAAGCTGAGAAAATCTGGAATTTGAAGTCATGCTATTTCTACATAAATGGAATCCTTACCCAATATAAACCGGGAAAAATGTCCCCCGGCCAGCTTGACCAAACCGAAAACTGTCCATCCAGTTAGTCACACTTTATATTGATCATGACAGCATATGCTGTCTGGCTAGCTGTGTACAAACAAAAGATGAAATGTGGGCTAATACTGTAATATGATTACAGATACTGTAATATGATTACAGATACTGTAATATGATTGTTCATGTTTTTCAGTCAGTACAGATTGGTGTCCTATTGCAATGTGTTGTGCATTACAAACTCAAACGCGTTTCGTGTTGACGTAGAAGCTAGCTTATCTCTTTCCTTAGTACATTTTTTTACGGCTAATACCGTAGCACGCCAATGTGTTACTACGCTAGAGTTTCCCAGTGTTCTCTCTAACAGCTTGGTTATTATACGTGTAATGGAACGTATTGTTGACGGTTTTTGAATGCATTTTCCAAGTGATTTAGTGGTAGAATTGATTGTTCCTATTAGCTGCATTGCTTGCCACCAAGAACGAGCCGATGTTTATGTTAGAATGCAGGAAAAAAAATAAAACTTCTGTCTTCTTGTCTCTCATAATGATTGTGAACGATAGGCAACATGACGTGAATGGTGGATTGTGCTCCCACGTCACAGAATTAAACATACAAGTATTTTTATGGTGTGTGTATAAGTTAAGACATATTATCTGGCGTTTTGTTTCGCAATATTATGCAAGAGCAACTTTTCTTACCTTCTGGTACCTGCTGATCTGTATTTGCGCGCTTCCGCCTTTGTAGTCCGTGGCGACACTGTAGTCGATAAGCTTCTTCTTTTTCTCTATCTTCTTGTGATGGGACATTCATCCTCCGCTGTTGCCATTTCTAATATAAAGTAGTGTAAAGTTCTTACTAGAGATGTCCGATAATATCGGCTATCAGCCGATAAATGCGTTAAAATGTAATATCGGAAATTATCGGTATCGGTTTTTATTTATTTTTTATTTTTTTATTAAATCAACATAAAAACACAAGATACACTTACAATTAGTGCACAAACCCAAAAAAAACCTCCCTCCCACATTCACACTCATTCACACAAAAGGGTTGTTTCTTTCTGTTATTAATATTCTGGTTCCTACATTATATATCAATATATATCAATACAGTCTGCAAGGGATACAGTCCGTAAGCACACATGGCTGTGTGTGCTGCTGGTCCACTAATAGTACTAACCTTTAACAGTTAATTTTACTAATTTTCATTAATTATTAGTTTCTATGTAACTGTTTTTATATTGTTTTACTTTCTTTTTTTATTCAGGAACATTTTTTAATTTATTTATCTTATTTTATTAATTTTTTTAAACAGTACCTTATATTCACCATACCTGGTTGTCCAAATTAGGCATAATAATGTGTTAATTCCACGACTGCATATATCGGTTGATATCGGTATCGGTAATTAAAGAGTTGGACAATATCGGAATATCGGACATCCCTAGTTCTTACTTATATCCGTCAGTAAACTCGCCATGAAAGCGCTAAAACATACCGGTTTAGTGAGTTTACATTATTCACCCAAGGAACTTCAGTTTTTAGAGAGTTCCGGTTGGACGGTTTTCCACGGGACACATTTCCGGCCCTGTTGTTGTTTCCGGATGAGGAGATGCTGCTCCGTTATTGATTTAAGTAAAGTCTGAATGTCATTAAAACAGTTAGCTCCATCTTTTGACACTTCTTCCATACCCGTCCTTGCACGCTGCACCGCTACAACAAAGATGACGGGGGGAAGACGATGTCGAAGGTGAGCCACGTAAATAAGACCGCCCACAAAACGCCGCATCCGGAAGCGACTGTCAGAAAGCGGCTTGAAGATGATCTGTAAAACATAATCCATGCAACATTTTGACCAAAGAACCACCATTACATGTTATGTAGACCACAAGGAAGTGTTTTACATTTAGAAAAAAATAATAATAATATGACTCCTTTAATGTGCCCTATAATCTTAAAGCGCCTTATATTTGAAAAAAGACCTGAATGGACCATTCATCGGCAGGGAGCCTTATAATCCGGTGCGCCCTATGGTCCGGAAAATACAGTACTTTAATTTATTTTCACGCAAAAAACCCCTCTAATTTTTAAGGTGTGGTGACTTTTATTTAGTTTTGTAGTAGCCACTTCCTTGTTCATTTACGGAATCCACTTAACTTCCTTTCTTTTCACTTTATCGAACTGCACTTGTAAGTCACGTCGAGGCCACATTCGGGCCGTTTACACTGGAGTCTGATAAATGTTGCGTTTTACTTGCAGTGTAAACAGTCATCCGGAAAAAATCAGAGTTAAAAAAATTCCGATTTGGGGCCACTTTGGGCTGAAGTGTAAACGTAGTCATAGGAATCGTAAACTTACCTTACCCTGGTTAACATAACTGGGTGCTAGGCGCAGACTAGTGATGAGCATGGCAAAGGAAAGGTGATGTTACCGATAAATCTTATCTACATATGCAGATTGCTGCAAAACAAAACAGCCAATCAAGGGTTCCTGCTGCACACCATGGACGCACAGATGTTTTTCACACAAATCTAATCCATACTTGCCAACCCTCCCGATTTTCCCAGGAGACTCCCGAATTTCAGTGTCCCTCCCGAAAATCACCCGGGGCAACCATTCTCCCGAATTTCTCCTGATTTCCACCCGGCCAACAATGTTGGGGGCGTGCCTTAAAGGGGAACATTATCACAATTTCAGAAGGGTTAAAACCATTAAAAATCAGTTCCCAGTGGCTTATTTTATTTTTCGAAGTTTTTTTCAAAATTTTACACGCAATACATCCCTAAAAAAAGCTTCAAAGTGCCTGATTTTAACCATCGTTATATACACCCTTCCATTTTCCTGTGACGTCACATAGTGATGCCAATACAAACAAACCTGGCGGATGGACAGCAAGGTATAGCGACATTAGCTCGGATTCAGACTCGGATTTCAGCGGCTTAAGCGAAATTGAAGAAGAAACTGAAGCTATTGAGCCATATCGGTTAGAACCGTATGCAAGCGAAACCGACGAAAACGACACGACAGCCAGCGACACGGGAGAAAGCGAGGACGAATTCTGTGATCGCCTTCTAACCAACGATTGGTATGTGTTTGTTTTTAAGTGTTGTAATGTTTTTAAGCTAAATTATTGGTAAACACAGTTTATGTATAATAATTTACGTAAAACCGCGAGTAATGAATGAAGTTTTCTCCAATTAATATATTCTGTAGACATACCCTCATCCGCTCTCTTTTCCTGAAAGCTGATCTGTCCAGTTTTGGAGTTGATGTCAGCAGGCCAGGGAAGCTAGGGTCGATATTCTTCTCTTGATCATCTTCGGTGGCATAAGAGACGGTAGAAGCGGTGTGAGCCAAGACATCCAGGGGGTTTAGCTCGCTCGTCTGCGGGAACAAACTGCCGCCATTGCTTGCCGTGCTACCGAGGTCCTTTGTCCCTGAATAGCTCACACACTCCGGCAGATTCAATGGGGGTCTGGCGGCAGATTTCTTTGACTTTATCGTTGGAAATGCATCTGCTTTGAGTGTCGCAGGATATCCACACATTCTTGCCATCTCTGTCGTAGCATAGCTTTCGTCGGTAAAGTGTGCGGAACAAATGACTGACCATTTTCGTCGGCTTTACCCACACCCTTGTATTTTGAACAACATTCGTCCAATTTCTTGCCACTTTCGCATCTTTGGGCCACTGGTGCAACTTGAATCCGTCCCTGTTCGTGTTGTTACACCCTCCGACAACACACCGACGAGGCATGATGTCTCCAAGGTACGGAAAACAGTCGAAAAAACGGAAAATAACAGAGCTGATTTGATTCGGTGTTTGTAATGTGTTTGAGAAAATGGCGGATTGCTTCCCGATGTGACGTCATCGCTCCGAGAGTGAATAATAGAAAGTCGTTTAGTTCGCCAAAATTCACCCATTTAGAGTTCGGAAATCGGTTAAAAAAATATATGGTCTTTTTTCTGCAACATCAAGGTATATATTGACGCTTACATAGGTCTGGTGATAATGTTCCCCTTTAAAGGCACTGCCTTTAGCGTCCTCTACAACCTGAAAAGGAGACTATTATATATGTCTCCGTTATCCATAGGTTTATCTATAACCCATAAAGTAGGCAGGGACGGTGCTATTTCTCAGCGTGTGTTTATTCCAGCCGGCACGTTAATACACTGACACACAACATCCGGATTCCCATCATGCATTGCTTCAAAACTACGGCAAGTAGTAATGTCCAAAAACATAACAGAGACGAAGCAGAAGAACGAAGAAGAGACATGGTGACGACGAGTAAGAAGAAGCAGTACGCTTGCAAGTTCCAAAATGATTGGAACAAAATAATTTCAGTTCATCCAGGACAGCTCGAAGGGGAAGGGGTATGCTGCCTGCACATTTTGTAGATCAGACTTCTCCATTGAACACGGCCGAATGGATATAGTCATTCATGAAGGGATTATTTATATATATACAGGTAAAAGCCAGTAAATTAGAATATTTTGAAAAACTTGATTTATTTCAGTAATTGCATTCAAAAGGTGTAACTTGTACATTATATTTATTCATTGCACACAGACTGATGCATTCAAATGTTTATTTCATTTAATTTTGATGATTTGAAGTGGCACCATCACTGATGGTGGAAACTTTACACTAGACTTCAGGCAACATGGATCCTGTGCCTCTCCTGTCTTCCTCCAGACTCTGGGACCTCGATTTCCAAAGGAAATGCAAAATTTGCATGGTTGGGTGATGGTTTGGGGTGCCATGTCATCTGCTGGTGTCGGTCCACTCTGTTTCCTGAGATCCAGGGTCAACGCAGCCGTCTACCAGCAAGTTTTAGAGCACTTCATGCTTCCTGCTGCTGACCTGCTCTATGGAGATGGAGATTTCAAGTTCCAACAGGACTTGGCGCCTGCACACAGCGCAAAATCTACCCGTGCCTGGTTTACGGACCATGGTATTTCTGTTCTAAATTGGCCCGCCAACTCCCCTGACCTTAGCCTCATAGAAAATCTGTGGGGTATTGTGAAAAGGAAGATGCAGAATGCCAGACCCAAAAACGCAGAAGAGTTGAAGGCCACTATCAGAGCAACCTGGGCTCTCATAACACCTGAGCAGTGCCAGAAACTCATCGACTCCATGCCACGCCGCATTAACGCAGTAATTGAGGCAAAAGGAGCTCCAACCAAGTATTGAGTATTGTACATGCTCATATTTTTCATTTTCATACTTTTCAGTTGGCCAACATTTCTAAAAATCCCTTTTTTGTATTAGCCTTAAGTAATATTCTAATTTTGTGACACACGGAATTTTGGATTTTCATTTGTTGCCACTTCAAATCATCAAAATTAAATGAAATAAACATTTGAATGCATCAGTCTGTGTGCAATGAATAAATATAATGTACAAGTTACACCTTTTGAATGCAATTACTGAAATAAATCAAGTTTTTCAAAATATTCTAATTTACTGGCTTTTACCTGTATATTAGGGCTGCAACAACTAATCGATTGCATCGATTGAAATCGATTATAGAAATAGTTGGCGATTAATTTAGTCATCGATTCGTTAGATCTATGCTATGCGCATGCGCAGAGGGTACGTTTTTTTTTTTTAGTTTTTTTTTTTAACCTTTATTTATAAACTGCAACATTTACAAACAGCTGAGAAACAATAATCAAAATAATAGGGGTGTAACGGTACGTGCATTTGTATCGAACCATTTCGGTACGGGGGTTTCGTTTCGGTGCGGAAGTGTACCGAACGAGTTTCCACACGGACATATTAAGTAGCGTACTGCACGTTGTGGAAACAATACTCAAAATGCCGGACATTTGAGGCATTTATCAGAATCAGAATGAAACTCCGCCCTGACAGCTCCGCAAAAGAGGACATGTCCGGTGAAAAGAGGACGTATGGTCAGTCTATCCTAGCATGCTCGCAGCGACAGGGCTAGTTCCTGACAATACGTCCTCTTTTCACCGGACATGTCCTCTTTTACTACTACTCAGTGGCCTAGTGGTTAGAGTGTCCGCCCTGAGATCGGTAGGTTGTGAGTTCAAACCTCGGCCGAGTCATACCAAAGACTATAAAAATGGGACCCGTTACCTCCCTGCTTGGCACTCAGCATCAAGGGTTGGAATTGGGGGTTAAATCACCAAAATGATTCCCGGGCGCGGCACCGCTGCTGCCCACTTTTCCCCTCACTTCCCAGGGGGTGATCAAGGGGATGGGTCAAATGCAGAGGACAAATTTCACCACACCTAGTGTGTGTGTGACAATCATTGGTACTTTAACTTTTGCGGGGCTGTCGAGCAGTGTTTCTTAAATGTCTCAAATGTCCCGCATTTTGAGTTAGGGTTGCGTGTATTTCCAATATACGTTCAGGGTTAAGAAGGTTAAAAACACAACAAATTGTGCGTGCAGCAGCATTCGTGAGGGAGGGGCAGAGACAGAGAGAGCGAGAGAGTTATGATAACCGCGCATGCCTCGTCAGGTTCTGCTTTTTATCGATACATTTATCAGATTTAATTTTTTATTATCTATAGCAGGGGTGTCAAAAGTGTGCATTTTTGTAACATTTTCCTTGTTTTATTTGGCAAGTTGAAAGAACATGGCACCAGTATGCTGTTTTTTTCAATAAAATACTGGAAAGGATAGAAATGTAGTTTGTCTTTTTTATCTGATTATTAATCGATGTAATAATCGACAGATTAATCGATAATCAAATTAATCGTTAGTTGCAGCCCTAATATATATATATATATATATATATATATATATATATATATATATATATATATATACAGTGTTTCCCACAGGACAGGCATCTATTTGTGGTGGTGTGGTCGGGGGGCCGGGGGTGACCAAGAAGAACGCGGAGTTGGAATATAATTACAACATTTTATGTACATATTTATATACAGATTTGAACAATTAGTGATTCACTGAAATATATTTATTAATTGTGGTTCTTACAAAAAATATATCTTATAAAATATAAAAGCTAAAATGTTTCTTAAAGCTCTGCCCCTTTAATTAGTGAATACTAAATAATTTAACTTTAGCCTACTACTACAACCATATTATTTACCAGCAACATGAAGTGAAACAGAGGCAGAGGTGTCCTGCCACAGTCAGTCAACCTCCTCCTCTTCCTCCTCCTGCTGCTGCTGAACTGGTCGCACCTGTGGTCCGGACTGTAGGCCTACCTCCTCTCCAAGTCGAGCCCTTTTCGGCCGTTGAAAATATTTTTCTATACTCATCTGTGTGAAGGTGTGAACATCCAACATTAGAATTTATTATTAACGAGCAGAACCGCTCTATGTACAGTGCCGTCTAACCTTAAGCGGCAGCAGCTCAACACTTGCAGGGTTCAACGTTAAGGTTTTTTTCTACTTGCCTGACTTCTCAAATCTACTTGCCCCAATATTTTTACTTGTCCTGCCTAGGTTTTTTTCTGGCTGTGTAGTGCTCATGGCTTATATCTTACTAAAATTATTCCCGTTGACTATTTACAACACTACACAGTATTTATTATTATTATTATTATTATTATTATTCTATCCATCCATCCATCTTCTTCCGCTTATCCGAGGTCGGGTCGCGGGGGCAGCAGCCTAAGCAGGGAAGCCCAGACTTCCCTCTCCCCAGCCACTTCGTCCAGCTCCTCCCGGGGGATCCCGAGGCGTTCCCAGGCCAGCCGGGAGACATAGTCTTCCCAGCGTGTCCTGGGTCTTCCCCGTGGCCTCCTACCGGTCGGACGTGCCCTAAACACCTCCCGAGGGAGGCGATCGGGTGGCATCCTGACCAGATGCCCGAACCACCTCATCTGGCTCCTCTCGATGTGGAGGAGCCACATTTATTATTTATTATTATTATTGTTATCTATAATTACATTTAAATGGCATTGCATACATGTAAAATTAAATGCTATTTCACATTATTTGACCAGTAGCAGTTACACTCATCTGAACAGGTCAGCCACCTGTTTAAAGCCCGATCACAGTTGAAATCTTGAAATGAAGGGCCTTTAATGGCCAAAACATTAACCTGGACAACATTTTAACAGCTGGTTGGCTCAGATTTTATTCTTTTCATTGCATTCACATGCTGCAGTGGACAATTTAGCTTCAGTCCATGTGTGTTTATTGACAACAGGGTTATAACCTGGACACGTTAGCTCGTCGGTATGAAAACACGTGACTGTTACTACGTGCGTCTGCCCGGCCCCCGAGTCAAACAGCGGCAGTGTTAATGAAGCAGCGTCAGGCTGCTCACCGCCAGTGAAACGCTCTGTGAAATCGCGGATTAACGTTAAATATATGACGAGCCGCGAGCGATGCAGCTAAACCTATCTACTAGTGATGGGTGGATGAGGCCTCATGAAGCGTTTCGACACATTGCAAAACTGTATTGATACTGTGTCGATACTGTGTCACTAAATACTGACATCTGCTGGACATTAAAAATCCCTACAGGCAACCTATGGACCGACTCAACTGACACTGATTTTATGACCTAGTACAGTGGTTCTCAAATGGGGGTACGCGTACCCCTGGGGGTACTTGAAGGTCTGCCAAGGGGTACGTGAGATTTAAAAAAAATATTCTTAAAATAGCAACAATTCAAAAATCCTTTATAAATATATTTATTGAATAATACTTCAACAAAATATGAATGTAAGTTCATAAACTCCGTGAAACACAAGCTCAGGTTTGTCACTAAAATGTCTGTCAAAAAGAACTGTGAAAAGAAATGCAACAATGCAATATTCAGTGTTGACAGCTAGATTTTTTGTGGACATGTTCCATAAATATTGATTTTAAAGGTTTTTTTTTTTGTGAAGAAATGTTTAGAATTAAGTTCCTGAATCCAGATGGAGCTCTAATACAATCCCCAAAGAGGGCACTTTAAGTTGATTATTACTTCTAGGTGTAGAAATCTTTATTTATAATTGAATCACTTGTTTATTTTTCAACAAGTTTTTAGCTATTTTTATATCTTTTTTTCCAAATAGTTCAAGAAAGACCACTACAAATGAGCAATATTTTGCACTGTTATACAATTTAATAAATCAGAAACTGATGACATAGTGCTGTATTTTACTTCATCTTTTTTTTTTCAACCAAAAATGCTTTGCTCTGATTAGGGGGTACTTGAATTTAAAAAAAAATTCACAGGGGGTACATTGCTGAAAAAAGGTTGAGAACCACTGACCTAGTATATACAATAATATAAACCAAGTCATTGTATTTCATTTAGGATTATTTCATAACTTCATTTAAATAAAAATATATTTTTTGTCTTTTTTAGATACATCCATCCATCCATTTTCTACCGCTTATTCCCTTTGGGGTCGCGGGGGGCGCTGGAGCCTATCTCAGCTACAATCGGGCGGATACAGTCAATAAATAATGTGAACATGTATCATAACATGGAAATCTAAGAGAACGTGTTGTGAATGAGGATGCTTGTGGACCTGGAAATGATTTTTTTTTTTTTTTACACATTTTTATTTTAAAAAAACCCAGTTTTTCCAACGTATTCAATTTTAGACGCTTTCTCTTCTTAGTTATTATTTCTCCGGCTGTAGAAAAGAGCCGCTCACAGGGCACAGAGGAGGCGTCAGTGCGACACAGTTCGCGTATCGGTCACGTGACCAAAACAGCTCATGATCGATCACGTGACTTTCTAAAAGCCGTACGCGCACCGACACAGGGTTTCGCTCTATGAGCTCGACGCATGCGCCGATGCATCGGTGTTGCCGGACCCATCACTACTATCTACCTATAACACCTGTAAAAATGAAGCAATGCTACCATGCTAGCAAGCGTTAGCTAGCCGGCTATGAGCCACCAAGCTGCTAACTATCGCCAAAAGGCACCATTTAAGTTTTTTTCCCCATGGCATCCTGGATCAAGGCTTTCAGCAGCTTTTGGACGTTTGAGGTAGAAACGTAGGAAGCGCCATCATTATGAAAAGTAGCCGGCGAATATTTTGATTTCCTTCTTCTTCTTCTTCTTCTTCTTCTTCTTCTTCTTCTTTCTTCTTTCTTCTTTCTTCTTTCTTCTTCTTCTTCTTCTTTTTTTTGTTTTTCTTCTTCTTGCCCACCAGGTGAATTAAGTGCTATTGGCGGAGTTACAATGCATAGTAGGCTACCGCCACCTACTGCACCGGAGGTGTAACTACAAGCAACATTCACAGACAATCCCATCGCTTTTATGAGCGGTCGAGCGAGTCAAAAGCCCAAAAATCCATTTGTGGCGGACGTAATTCTTTCGTGGCGGGCCGCCACAAATAAATGAATGTGTGGGAAACACTGATATATATACATACATATATATATATATATATATATCTATCTATCTATCCATCCATTTTCTACCGCTTATTCACTTTTGGGGTCGCGGGGGGCGCTGGAGTCTATCTCAGCTACAATCGGGCGGAAGGCGGGGTACACCCTGGACAAGTCGCCACCTCATCGCAGGGCCAACACAGATAGACAGACAACATTCACACTCACATCCACACACTAGAGCCAATTTAGTGTTGCCAATCAACTTATCCCCAGGTGCATGTCTTTGGAAGTGGGAGGAATTCCTCCAAATACTGTAATGCATATATATATATATATATATATATGAAATACTTGAAAATATACCCCCCCCCCACCAGCTACACCCACCCCCCCACCCCACCTCAACACCCACCTCACCCCCCCACATCTTCTGAATTCAGAGGTCTCAAGGTTGACAAGTATGATCTAATCACAGACATATAAATTAGAAACACACAGATTGAGTCACACATTTTGCAAATTGTTTTGCCACAATAATACATCCACAGACTGATTACAGCAGAATGAGTCATGCAAAAGGGCGTGGTGTAACAGGGCAGGTGGAGAGATGAGGAAGAAGGCCACAGGTGGGAACTTTAATGCTGCAACATAATCGCGCTTTCTCTTTTTCTGTCAGGTCCCGCGGGAGGGAGGGAGGCAGTTAGGGAGCAGCTGGCCATGTGTCGGCTATAGCGAAAAGAGATTTTGCTTTTTTTGGGGGGGAGATTGCAAACCAGATTGCAAATAAAAATGTTACTGTGCAGCACACTGATGGAAGCAGTGCAAGCGCCCCTGGTGTTTGCACAGCGGGATTGATGAAGGAGCGGTTTTTGATATTTGTGTTGCCAGCCTGAGAAATACGAGGCCTGAAGCTGCCTCGTCACCCGCTTCCTACTTTTCCATCCTTGGGTGCGGGTGATTTATGAAGAGTTTACTTTATGAGTGTACATAAATAATAAAGTGGCCTGCCTCAGCCGCTGTCTCCTGAAGGTGGATAAATATTCTCCAATGTTATGGATTCCGTGCAACCGGCTGGCGGTAATTTTATAATTACAAATAATAATTCATGAGATGGGTTGCAATGTGACGCGGGTGGTAGGCACACCATATTCTCCTCCTGTGCACTCCGGTTTTCTCTCGCAGGACACAAATTTGCATGTTAAGGTAATGGAAACTCTTAAATTGTCCGTAGATGAGAACGGGAGTGTGAATAGTTGTTTCGGTGACCAGTCCAGGGCGTACACGGCCTCCTGCTCAAGATGTGCTGATCGATTAGCTGCCGATTTCTGTGAAAAAGTATGTGATTGCCAATGCCGATTAATTCTTTGATGGCTGGCACTGTATTTATTTTTTTAATCATACCCCTAATCTAAAAATAGTTAGGGATGTCCGATAATATCGGACTGCCGATATTATCGGCCGATAAATGCTTTAAAATGTAATATTGGAAATAATCGGTATCGGTTTCAAAATGATCAGTATCGGTTTCAAAAAGCCAAATTTATGACGTTTTAAAACGCCGCTGTGTACACGGACGTAGGGAGAAGTACAGAGCGCCAATAAACCTTAAAGGCACTGCCTTTGCGTGCCGGCCCAGTCACATAATATCTACGGCTTTTCACACACTCACAAGTGAATGCAAGGCATACTTGATCAACAGCCATACAGGTCACACTGAGGGTGGCCGTATAAAGAACTTTAACACTGTTGCAAATATGCGCCACACTGTGAACCCACACCAACAAAGAATGACAAACACATTTTGGGAGAACATCCGCACCGTAACACAACATAAACACACCAGAACAAATACCCAGAACCCCTTGCAACACTAACGCTTCCGGGACACTACAATATACACCCCCCACTACCCCTACCGCCCCCACCTCAGCCCCGCCCACCTCAACCTCCTAATGCTCTCTCAGGGAGAGCATGTCCCAAATTCCAAGCTGCTGTTTTGAGGCATGTTAAAAAAAATAATGCACTTTGTGACTTCAATAATAAATATGGCAGTGCCATGTTGGCATTTTTTTCCATAACTTGAGTTGATTTATTTTGGAAAACCTTGTTACGTTGTTTAATGCATCCAGCGGGACATCACAACAAAATTAGGCATAATAATGTGTTAATACCACAACTGTATATATTGGTATCGGTTGATATCGGTATCGGTAATTAAGAGTTGGACAATTTCGGAATATCAGATATCGGCAAAAAAAGCCATTATTGGACATCTCTAATAATAATCACTTCCAATACGACCAACTGTATTTCTTAGTATCCTAACTACCACTATCACTGGAGGGCGAGGTTAAATGTGCTACACACTGAGAAAGCCAGGAGCAGTCAGGTAGATAGGTAGGTCTTTTTTTGTCATTGCACAAGTACAACGAAACGTTGTTTTCAGCACAAACCCGTTCAAGATTCGACAAGCAAACAGTGTACAGGGTTACAGAACAGGAACGCTAAGCGCCCCGTAAAAGATGGGAAAAAGGTCAACGCTGGGGGAGGATGAGTAAGAAAATACAATCGAGATTGGGTTTCTAAGGGGGCCCAGTCTGGAGTGGGAAAAAACCTCCATAGCAAAGCACATATACATCTCGAGACTTGCAACAGAGGGGAGGGAGTGGGGGCTACGGTGGCAGGCTGCAGCTCTTCAGGCGCTGCCCAGCCGTCCATCACCCCTAAGGGATTCGCGTCAAGGGCGTTGGATGGGGGGGTGGGGTATGTCTGTGTGGCGTATATTTTTGGTGGATGTATGCATGTGTGTGTGTGTAAGCCTGCCGCGTGCCTCTGTTCCGCGGCCCTGGTGTTCTTGCCAGTCAGTCCAAAGTCAACAACAACAGGTGTGTCCATGAGAGACAAGAAAGGAGTTTGTTGTGTCTTCGCCGCACTGTCCACACTGAGAGCAAGCCAGGAGCAGGCATGCTAATAGCTAAGCTAACCGCTAAGATAACAGCTATTAAACAATTAACAAGTAGATTAATAAATCTTGAGCAGGGGTCTGCAACCATTACTGTCAAAAGAGACATTTTGCCACCTCTAAAAACAGTTGAGAGGCGCAAAACTTAACAGAGCTTGTAAACTTTCAAAAAGTTGTCATCTTTTTTGTTTTATTTTAAAAGAAAAGCAGTCCGCCCATGTGAAATTACCGTATTTTTCGGAGTATAAATCGCTCCGGAGTATAAATCGTTCCGGAGTATAAATCGCTCCGGAGTATAAATCGCTCCGGAGTATAAGTCGCACCGGCCGAAAATGCATAATAAAGAATGAAAAAAACATATATAAGTCGCACTAGAGTATCCATCCATCCATCCATCCATCTTCTTTCGCTTATCCGAGGTCAGGTCGCGGGGGCAGCAGCCTAAGCAGGGAAACCCAAACTTCCCTCTCCCCAGCCACTTCGTCCAGCTCTTCCTGTGGGACCCCGAGGCGTTCCCAGGCCAGCCGGGAGACATAGTCTTCCCAACGTGTCCTGGGTTTTCCCCGCGGCCTCCTACCGGTCGGACGTGCCCTAAACACCTCCCTAGGGAGGCGTTCGGGTGGCATCCTGACCAGATGCCCGAACCACCTCATCTGGCTCCTCTCGATGTGGAGGAGCAGCGGCTTTACTTTGAGCTCCCCCCGGATGACAGAGCTTCTCACCCTATCTCTAAGGGAGAGCCCCGCCACCCGGCGGAGGAAACTCATTTCGGCCGCTTGTACCTGTGATCTTGTCCTTTCGGTCATAACCCAAAGCTCATGACCATAGGTGAGGATGGGAACGTAGATCGACCGGTAAATTGAGAGCTTTGCCTTCCGGCTCAGCTCCTTCTTCACCACAACGGACCGATACAGCGTCCGCATTACTGAAGACGCAGCACCGATCCGCCTGTCGATCTCACGATCCACTCTTCCCTCACTCGTGAACAAGACTCCGAGGTACTTGAACTCCTCCACTTGGGGCAAGATCTCCTCCCCAACCCGGAGATGGCACTCCACCCTTTTCCGGGCGAGAACCATGGACTCGGACTTGAAGGTGCTGATTCTCATCCCAGTCGCTTCACACTCGGCTGCGGACCGATCCAGCGAGAGCTGAAGATCCTGGCCAGATGAAGCCATCAGGACCACATCATCTGCAAAAAGCAGAGACCTAATCCTGCAGCCACCAAACTAGATCCCCTCAACGCCTTGACTGCGCCTAGAAATTCTGTCCATAAAAGTTATGAACAGAATCGGTGACAACGGGCAGCCTTGGCGGAGTCCAGCCCTCACCCGCACTAGAGTATAAGTCGCATTTTTGGGGAGAATCTATTTGATAAAATCCAACACCAAGAATAGACATTTGAAAGGCAATTTAAAATAAATAAAGAATCGTGAACAACAGGCTGAATAAGTGTACGTTATATGAGGCATAAATAACCAACTGAGAACATGCCTGGAATGTTAACGTAACATATTATGGTAAGAGTCATTCAAATAACTATAACATATAGAACATGCTATATGTTTACCAAACAATCTGTCACTCCTAATCGCTAAATCCGATGAACTTTTCTCCCTCGGTGTCGCTTCTAAACAACTCTGCCAACTCCAAAGGTAGACAATGCGCCGTAATGTGTTAATAATTTCACACATAAGTCGCTCCAGAGTATAAATCGCACCCCCGGCCAAACTATGAAAAAAAACTGTGATTTATAATCCGAAAAATACGGTAAACTCTTTTTTTAATTTTCTTTTTTGGCAAGTATTCATGGTTAGCCTACCCACGGGGTTGCACACTGGAGAAGCTGAACTGAACGTGCCGGCTTCCAGGCTTTCTTACCTGCCTTTCCTGGGTCTTAGGACTCAGCCTGTGCGCATCCACGGCCTCACAGACAGTAGGAAATTATATAAATGCAAACTTTTCTCGCTCCGGGGTTGAAAAAAAATCTGAGGGAGCCACAATAAGGAAGCAGAAGAGCCGTGGGTTGCAGACCTCTGGTCTCGAGAGAAGATAATATAACGGCAACTGTTAATGTGTCAGCATTGTCGCAGTCGTTGCATAGCAATATGAGGGCGGATCCATCCATTAATTAGTGGTGTCGATACCAAGGCTAGTATCAATATATGATCGTACTAGAGTGGAGTTGTTATTTTTTATTCTCTCAAAACCATTTTTTTGTTGTTATTGTTAATGTTTCCAACCTCAGGGGGAAAAAAAGGATTTAATTGAGTAATACAGACATGGGCAATTATTTTGACTTGGGAGCCACATTGGTCCATAAAAATGTGTCTGGGGGCCGATGTGTGTGTGTAATAGGGTTGTACTAGTTTAGTACCCCGATACTAATGAATCATATTCGGTGCTAAACCGCCTCTAAAAAGTACTGCCCCTCTCCCCCCCTTTTGTAACGGTCATGATGACATTGCTGGTTTTATGAGCAGAGGAGCATGTTCGGCAGCGAACAATCACTGAGTACTTACAAGCAGACACGGTGTGTAGACAGAAAAGGGAGAATGGACGCATTTTGGCTTAAAAACTAACAATAAAGGTGAAACGCCCTCAGGAAGAGGTGCTTTAAGCGACTAAAGTCCATTTGCAGTCTGCAGTGTTTTAGCTACTTCTATATCACTAATCCTCGCCTCCATGGCGACAAATAAAGTAAGTTTCTTACAAGTATCATCCCTGCAGGACGAGGAATAGCTAAACATGCTTCATTACACACCGTAGTTCACCGGCGTCAAAATGTAAACAAACGCCATTGGTGGATCTACACCTAACATCCACTGTAATGATACCAAATACAGGAGCGTATCTAGTCGATACTAGTATGATTACATCAATATTTTTAAATGTTTTTTCATTTAAAAAAAAAAGTATATTATGTTTATAAACTCAGTGAATACGTCCGTGGCCACATGAGGACTTAAATTATGACATTGTGTGATCCTGTAACTACTTGGTATCGAATTGATACCTAAATTTGTCGTATCATCCAAAACTAATGTAAAGTATCCAAACAACAGAAGAATAAGTGATTATTACATTTTAACAGAAGTGTAAATAGAACATGTTAAAGGAGAAAGTAAGCAGATATTAACAGTAAATGAACAAGTAGATTAATAATTCATTTTCTACCACTTGTCTTTAATAATTTTGACAAAATAATAGAATGATAAATGACACAATAAGTTACTGCATATGTCAGCAGCTAAATTAGGAGCCTTTGTTTGCTTACTTACTAATAAGTAGTAAATTAAGGACATAATTGCAATTATAAACATATGTTTAATGTACCGATAATGTCATTTTTGTGGTCCCCTTTATTTAGAAAAGCATCGAAATACATTTTGGTACCGGTACCAAAATATTGGTATCAGGACAACCTTAGTTATATATAATTTGGCATGATAATGGCAGGAGATTTATGTGTAACAAAATAACTGACTGATAGTTGTGTGATGATATTCACTGGTCTTATTCTATTCAAAAAATAATTTGGAGACGTCCAGCAGGCCGTAATTTGCCCATGTCTGGAGTACCGTATTTTTCGGAGTATAAGTCGCACCGGAGTATAAGTCGCACCTGCCGAAAATGCATAATAAAAAAGGAAAAAAACATACATAAGTCGCACTGGAGCCCGGCCAAACTATGAAAAAAACTGCGACTTATAGTCTGAAAAATACGGTAATAGATAGTAGTTTTTGCTTTTGTTTGTTTCGTGTGTACTATTGACTTTGTTTTGCTTTGTATGCATTGTATTGTGTATGAGATTTATTGTAAATCGACAATTCTCCACATTTAGTTTTAATGTGTCCAAGCGATAAGACATTCTGTGTGAAACACCTGTTGCGCAGAAAAGAACATCTTTCAAAATACTCCAGTCCAAACTCCAGTGTCAACTGAGGCAGTTTTGTGAATTTTCCATTTTGCTATTTTTATGTCACGCTGAAGATCTGGGTCATCGTTTGCCAATTTCTGCATGAACGCTTAAACAGCGGAGGAGTTCACTTTGCTGCGTTAGAGGGAGCTGTCAGTGGCATCAAAGGGATGTTATGTTCAATGTGGACGGTCTTGCTGCAACGAGCGACATGCTGGCATCTCTTCAAACATGTACAAGTCAAAGTGGCAACATCTCTGCATAACATTCCTTATTTTTAAGGAGTACCTCACCACAGCCTTGACAACATAGATTAAGCATCTATTTCCACACTGCACATCATGTAGGAGTATGACTGTGGGTGCAGTTACTGTGTGCCTGGTATGCTTGCCAGGTAATCCCTCACATCTGGTAGTGTGGACTGTAGATTTAGTTTGGAATAGAAGCAGGATTAGCCCTGAGCGCACTGGTAATACAACCAATTTTCTACTTGTTTAAACAACACAAGCCAAACCTACAACTGATGGCCCCGGTGGTGCCTTGCAAGTGTGCGTGTCGAATGTCTCCTCCTGTGCATTCTTAACCATGTCTTACTGTGGAGTTAAATCACTCAAACGATTACATCAACAAGGTTATGTGGGCGTAATGGATTTCACATAATGTCAGAAAGCAACGAGCAGCTAACTGTGTCCTTACAGTATGGATACGCTATTCTAAGGACCCTTCTGTTACGATGGGGTTGCAGCTTACTGCGAGGTTTGTTCTCCCAGGATGCAAACGGACGACTCCGGACAGGACTTGCAGGTAGGAACATGATTTAATCGTAAATTAACACTCAAATAGGTACAAAACAGAAAACAAACCGACGGAACAAGGTGCCGATCGCACCTGAAGCTAAGGCTCCTACTTAGCACAGACTAGAGATCACTAGCAGGGGCTAGGAGACAAGCAAAACTTACGTAACAGTCGCGTGACGCAAACAAAGAAGCCAGACTGGCAAAGGCAGGCTTAAATAATGTCTCTGATTACAAACAGGTGCGAACACAAGAGGCAGGTGAAACTAATACGTAGCCATGGTAACAAACTCAGAGGTGCATAAACAGGAACTAAAGAAGTCCAAAACTAACAGAAAACACAATTGACTCGAAAAACTTAGACTATGATCCGGGCTGCGGATCATAACACCTTCTACATTAAACCGGCTAAGGTTATCCAGGGATAAATCCCACCTAACCTTATCCTTGTCCACACACAATGGTTGTTTAAGACCCCCTGATCCCCTCCGTCCGCCGGCGCAACGCGACCTAGTCCGCATGCGTGGAAAATGCGCACGTCATAGTCACCTCCAGTGTTGCTTTGTGTGCAAGTTCTTAAATTTAACTTATCTGAACAATATCCAGTGTTATTTCAATTAACTGGAATCCAGTGTGCTGTGGGGCCCTATTGTAGTGAATCACACCTGAGACATCATAAATTAATCACATCTTTAATGGACGTGTGAAAGTACACGATGTGATAAAGAACATTTTACATCAATCAATCTAGGGATCTAGATATCTGGTCAGGACACTCCTCACTCTTTTGCCTTGTCCATTCCTTTTTGGTGACTCTATATACTCTGGACCTAGACGTTGAGTCCGCGACATACATGGCGAACAATAACTGATACAGTCTGCTTTGCCAGTCCAAATGCATTCGATGTTTTCCATTGTCTTCCCTCGACGGGTAGGTAATACAAAGCACACACTACCTTTTTTATCACATCCACAGGAGCTCGCATTCTCGTTGTCTCTCCTTCGACAAATGGACAAAGTTTTTTGGTAAATAGAATCACTGCTGACCTGCACTTTCGAAAGTTCTCTTGCCGTCTGAGAAGTGTTTTAAGCCTAAAGAAATAATATTTTGTGATTAAAACAATGTTTCATATTATTTGACAAGGTTGTAAATTGTATGTAGGTTAGATGTAACTATTGAATACAATTACATTCAAGAGTAAGACTATTAATTCAGTGTCAATAATTGAGTACAGGTTTCTCTGTAGTGGAAAAGTTGGGCCCCTGGGTCAAACCGGTTAAGAACCCCTGCTCTAGATGGAACCGCTTTACAGCAGAAAGTAAACAGCTATGAACAGGAAATTAACAAGTATAGAAAGAGGACATATAATCTGTTGTTAAGTAGCAGCCAGGCTACTCCAAGTCAGTCCATACAGATAATGAGAACAAAGATTAGAGTATAAGCATGAAGATGAACATTCTTAACACAAATTCACAGTATGTGTGGCGGGCTGCCACATTTGTTTTATAGGAAGACTTCACCACACTGAGCGGGTCAATGAGCGCGGCCATGTATCGTAGAATCTTGCATGAGAACATCCTGTCCTCAGCCAGAACACTAAAGATAGGTCGTGGATGGGTCTAGCATGTCAATGACATACAGCCTAGGCAACAAAGGAGTGGCTCAATAAGCACATTAAGACCCAGAAATGGTCTTGCCAGTCTCCAGACCTTGATCCAAATTTCAAATAGTTTGAGAAAAATGAAACTTTGAGGTACCAAGTGACAGCCTTAAAATATTTCGAATTTGGAGAAAACTACAACTGTGATGGAAAACTACAAGAAATGCTTGATAACGAGCTTGGTGGTTAATTACTTATTTCATTCAATCAAATAATACAAATTCCTTTATGCTGCATCACTGACTCTATATTCTATTTTTTAAATACGAAAAAAACACAATACCATCATCGGCTAGTACATGTTACCTTTCGTGGTTTAAAACAACACATTGAACAAAAAAAAAAATAAAATTCAAGCCGATTTTGATACAGATGACTTCCTGATTCTCGATACTGATAACAAATAACTTATTTTTATATCTATTATGTTTAGAATTAAGATCTAACTGTAGTTTGTCCACACCTTTCCTTGCGGCTGGCTTTTGTGTAGCTTCTTTACCAGCACAGGTGTTTTTGTAGGCTTTCAAAACACAGCCGTGGCGATACTAACGTTTCAAGTGGCTGATAAGGTTTGATGTGTTGAAGCTAGGGCTGCAACAACTAATCGATTAAATCGATTAAAATCGATTCAAAATAGTTGGCGATTAATTTAGTCATCGATTCGTTGGATCTATGCTATGCGCATGCGCAGAGGCAATTTATTTATTTATTTATTTTTTATTTTTTATGTTTATTTATTTTTTTAATAAGCCTTTATTTATAAACTGCAACATGTACAAACAGCTGAGAAACAATAATCAAAATAAGTATGGTGCCAGTATGCGTTTTTTTCCCCAATAAAATACTGGAAAGGATAGAAATGTAGTTTGTGTCTTTTATCCAATTATTAATCGATTAATCTAAGTAATAATCGACAGATTAATTGATTATCAATTTAATCGTTAGTTGCAGCCCTAGTTGAAGCTCAATGTTTTTTCCCACAAATGGTGCAAAATGACTTCCTCTGAAAGCGTAAAGAAGTCCTACACGAGCGATACTAACCCATCTACATCATAGTATGTGTAATCTTGCCTCACTGGAGCATTTTTTTTTTAATCTGAGCTCTTTTATTGGTTATTTTATCTGGTTTATTGGTATAACATCATATTTCCTCATATTGGCCCGATAATTATCAGTATTTATCGTTCATCCCTAACTTGCAATCATCCTGTTGTTATGATGGGCTGTACATTTAAGGGCACATTGCTCAAGTATGTGCATTTACCGTATTTTCTGGGCTATAAGCCGCTATTTTTTTCCTACGCTTTGGCCAAAAAATTTATTTTTCTTCGCTAGCGACCGCACTGTTTTGTATTTAACAAATATTTTTCATAAAACAGACACTGAAAAGGTGTGTTATTGTTTGTGCTACGGCGCCAACTTTGGGACGAGTTCGCTTACTGCACGTGCTGCGGGTTGACCCGGAAGTATATTCCGTTTCGTCTACTATTCGTCTCTAGCGTTTCTGCTCAAAAGGATTCTAATTATGGATGTCCGATAACATTGGGCTGCCGATATTATCGGCCGATAAATGCTTTAAAATGTAATATCGGAAATTATCGGTATCAGTTTCAGAATTATCGGTATCAGTTTCAAAAAGTAAAATGTATGACTTGGATGTCCGCTAACTTCTTGCAACTCAACGCCAAGAAAACGGAAATGCTGATTATCGGTCCTGCTAAACACCGACATTTATTTAATAATACCACCTTAACATTTGACAACCAAACAATTACACAAGGCGAATCAGTAAAGAATCTGGGTATTATCTTCGACCCAACTCTCTCGTTTGAATCACACATTAAGAGTGTTACTAAAACGGCCTTCTTTCATCTCCGTAATATCGCTAAAATTCGTTCTATTTTATCCACTAGCGACGCTGAGATCATTATTCATGCGTTCGTTACGTCTCGTCTCGACTACTGTAACGTATTATTTTCGGGTCTCCCTATGTCTAGCATTAAAAAATTACAGTTGGTACAAAATGCGGCTGCTAGACTTTTGACAAGAACAAGAAAGTTTGATCATATTACGCCTATACTGGCTCACCTGCACTGGCTTCCTGTGCACTTAAGAAGTGACTTTAAGGTTTTACTACTTACGTATAAAATACTACACGGTCTAGCTACGTCCTATCTTGTCGATTGCATTGTACCATATGTCCCGGCAAGAAATCTGCGTTCAAAGAACTCCGGCTTATTAGTGATTCCCAGAGCCCAAAAAAAGTCTGCGGGCTATAGAGCGTTTTCTATTCGGGCTCCAGTACTATGGAATGCCCTCCCGGTAACAATTAGAGATGCTACCTCAGTAGAAGCATTTAAGTCCCATCTTAAAACTCATTTGTATACTCTAGCCTTTAAATAGCCCCCCTGTTAGACCAGTTGATCTGCCGTTTCTTTTCTTTTCTCCTCTGCTCCCCTTTTCCTTGAGGGGGGGGGGGCACAGGTCCGGTGGCCATGGATGAAGTGCTGGCTGTCCAGAGTCGGGACCCGGGGTGGACCGCTCGCCTGTGCATCGGCTGGGAACATCTCTGCGCTGCTGACCCGTCTCCGCTCGGGATGGTGTCCTGCTGGCCCCACTATGGACTGGACTCTTACTATTATGTTGGATCCACTATGGACTGGACTCTCACAATATTATGTCAGACCCACTCGACATCCATTGCTTTCGGTCTCCCCTAGAGGGGGGGGGTTACCCACATATGCGGTCCTCTCCAAGGTTTCTCATAGTCATTCACATCGACGTCCCACTGGGGTGAGTTTTTCCTTGCCCGTATGTGGGCTTTGTACCGAGGATGTCGTTGTGGCTTGTGCAGCCCTTTGAGACACTTGTGATTTAGGGCTATATAAATAAAGATTGATTGATTGATTGATTGACTTTTTAAAAAGCTGCTGTGTACACGGACGTAGGGAGAAGTACAGAGAGCCAATAAATCTTAAAGGCACTTCCTTTGCGTGCCGGCCCAATCACATAAAATCTGCAGCTGTTAGACACACACAAGTGAATGCAACGCATACTTGATCAACAGCCATACAGGTCACACTGAGGGTGGCTGTATAAACAACTTTAACACTGTTACAAATATGCGCCACACTGTGAACCCACACCAAACAAGAATGACAAACACATTTCGGGAGAACATCCGCACCGTAACACAACATAAACACAACAGAACAAATACCCAGAACTCCTTGCAGCACTAACTCTTCCGGGACGCTTACAATATACACCCCCGCGCCCCTCGCTACCACCAACCCACCCCCCGAATTCGGAGGTCTCAAGGTTGGCAAGTATGCTCTAGTATACTCTGGACTAAAGCTGTGTGCCTTCATTGTTTTTGTAGCTGTTGTTTTAAGGCATGTTTCAAAAAATAATGCACTTTGTGAAAGTCAAAGTATAGTATTTCCCATAGTTGTAGTGGGTATCAGGATTATCTCAGGGAGAGCATGTCCCAAATTCCAAGCTGCTGTTTTGAGGCATGTTAAAAAAAAAAAAAAGCACTTTGTGACTTCAATAATAAATACGGCAGTGCCATGTTGGCACTTTTTTCCATAACTGAAGTTGAAGTTGTTGTCTTATTTTGGAAAACCTTGTTTTTGATTGATTGATTGAAACTTGTTTTAGTAGATTGCACAGTACAGTACATATTCCGTACAATTGACCACTGAATGGTAACACCCGAATAAGTTTTTCAACTTGTCCAGGTTAATCAATTCATGGTAAAGTTACATTGTTTAATGCATCCAGCGGGGCATCATAACAAAATTAGGCATAATAATGTGTTAATTCCACGACTGTATTTTTCGGTATCGGTTGATATTGGAATCGGTAATTAAGAGTTGGACAATATCGGAATATCGGATGTCGGCAAAAAAGCCATTATCGGACATCTCTAATTCTAATTTATGGATTTTTCTTCGCTGAAAGCCATAGTAAAAATAATTAAAAAAACAAAACAAAAAAACAAGTTAATATACTGAGAAGGTGTTTGACTGTTTGTGCTGTGGCCCCATCTTTTAGACTAGTTTGCTCCCTGCAGGTGCTGCAATTTCCTTCTATGTTGTGCTACTTTCACCAGAAGTAAAGTGCCATTCAATCTTCCATAGCATTCTACTCGTATGGATTCTTCATTCAAAACGTCAAAGTTTGCTAGTTTTACAATAGAACTAAAACAATTCATACTTATGAAACCGTCCCCTATGTCAGTGGTTCTCAAATGGGGGTACGTGTACCCCTGGGGGTACTTGAAGGTATGCCAAGGGGTACGTGAGATTTTTTTTTAAATATTCTAAAAATAGCAACAATTCAAAAATCCTTTATAAATATATTTATTGAAT
Source organism: Nerophis lumbriciformis (assembly GCF_033978685.3). NCBI lineage: Eukaryota > Metazoa > Chordata > Actinopteri > Syngnathiformes > Syngnathidae > Nerophis > Nerophis lumbriciformis. Next base: position 12,452,558 of record NC_084570.2, on the reverse strand, counting down.
ACTACTTCAACAGAATATGAATGTAAGTTCACAAACTGAACATCAAATCAAGTAGGCTATTCCATTCATTACCATAAACCCAGAGTTTCCCCCATGCCATGATGGTTTGACCCTCACTAAAATGTCTGTCGAAAAGAAATGCAACAATGCAATATTCAGTGTTGACAGCTAGATTATTTGTGGACATGTTCCATAAATATTGATGTTAAAGATTTCTTTTTTTGTGAAGAAATGTTTAGAATTAAGTTCATGAATCCAGATGGATCTCTATTACAATCCCCAAAGAGGGCACTTTAAGTTGATGATTGCTTCTATGTGTAGAAATCTTTATTTATAATTGAATCACTTGTTTATTTTTCAACAAGTTTTTAGTTATTTTATATATTTTTTTCCAAATAGTTCAAGAAAGACCACTACAAATGAGCAATATTTTGCACTGTTATACAATTTAATACATCAGAAACTGATGACATAGTGCTGTATTTTACTTTTTTATCTCTTTTTTTCAACCAGAAATGCTTTGCTCTGATTAGGGGGTACTTGAATTAAAAAATGTTCTGTAAAAAGGTTGAGAACCACTGTCCTATGTGATGTCTGTAGGAGTGTTTTCATGCATATTTCTGCGTTCTATCGTAATGTAATCAAGCTTGCGTTGTTAGCGTTTATAGCGAATATGTGTTAGTATTATTAACTTACAATGGCATTATTTTTGTATTGTTTCAGTGTCGTAAATACACCAAAAGGTCACCATGGAGTTATTGAGTCTGTTTAGCTGATTGAAGAGTTACTAGCTTGCGCAGCTAGCGGGTCCATGATGGTGACTTCTGTTTTGTTTGATCAGCCGTTTAACTGCCTTGTTACAGACACCGTTTGGAAAAAATTAAGGTATGTAAATTAGGGATGTCCCGATCCGATATTTGGATTGGATCGGCCGCCGATATTTGCAAAAAAATGCGTATCGGCAAGGCATGGGAAAATGCCGATCCAGATCCAGTTTAAAAAAAACTCCGGTCCGTGTTTTCCAACGCACCGATTTTAAATAATTCATTCCACTTTTCTGCTGCTCCCTAACTTCCGTTCCGCATTTTCCAGCACACCTTCAACACATCCACAGGTCTGTGGATTCTCACGCAGTTGCTTTTAGCTGCTGGCATTACACGACAGGCTCTTCTCACTCTTTCCTGTGTCTCCCTCTTACAGACAGCAAGCGCACCTTCTTACACACGTCACATACTGTCACGTCATACGTCACATACGTATACGCCCTCTCCCAGCAGAGAGGTAGCAGCATGGCTAACGTTTGCTGTGATGCTAGCGCAGCCGCTAAGGTGCGCGCCTGCTCAAGCGTCCTCTGCGCACTGCAAATCTAAGCCACGCACAAAATAAAATAAAAAAATAAGCGCATAACAATTTTCGACACACAGACACGACAGAGAAAACAGTTTTCGTCATCATTGTTCAAATATTGTAACGTCTGTCGAGACGCTTATCTCCATTCGGTGCCACACGTCCACACCATCAAAATGCCGAGGCAAACATTTCCACATCAACACCGTATGAAAAAAATAGTGATTTTTTTTAGTTGTGATTTCCTTCTCTGCATGAAAGTTTAAAAGTAGCATATATTAATGCAGTATGAAGAAGAATGTTTTAATGTAGACACATAGAATCATCATACTGCTGTGATTATATGCATCAAGTGTTCATTCAAGGCTAAGGCAAAATATCGAGATATATATCGTGTATCGCAATATGGCCTTAAAATATCGCAACATTAAAAAAAGGCCATATCGCCCAGCCCTAGTTTCAATGATGCCATTTCTGTTTGTCATGTATAATTTTGTCTATTTTGTGTTTATTCTTGAATAAACAGGTCAGTTTCTTGTTACCAACCATTGTGTATTATTCAAACTCCCCTAATTCAGCTGGCTAGTTGTTATCAAGAGTACTTAAAACCCTTTTCAACATGATTCTGATAACTAAGTAGGCTAAATAACTTTAAACTTGAATACATGCTCGGATAAGCCAGTATCGGTCAGTATCGATATCGGATCGGAAGTGCAAATACCTGGATCGGGACATCCCTAATGTAAATAAACATTTACAAAATCTTTCATACCGGTATATATCGGCCATTATATGTAAAAAATACATACAGTATTTAATTTGCTTGAGCGTTTAAATCGGAAAGTTCAGCTTTCGCCCCCTCAGTCAATGCTGTCTTTATAAGTGACTCTTTTTTTCTCGTATTGTCAGCTTTTCTTTGAACACACCGAACAGGTTTGTTTGAAAATAATTTCATCTTTGTTTTGGACAAATAATGTTTTGTAAGTATTATATACATTAGAATTAGCTTCTAGTTGATTGAAAACAAGCATTATTTTTTCCATCAACTATCTGTTTTGAACAATCTGTTTTCTATTGATCGTCATTCCTCATGTGACATCATGTATATCAAGATTTATTTATTTTTTGCTTATCACAACACGCCCGTTGATTCATTTCACGTGTGTGTTGGATTCGCAGATTGCCAACGTAGACGCCTGAACATCCCTCATATAGTTTTTATGGCAAGTGTGCGCGACAGAAAGATGGCAAGAGAGATGATTGGGTTACCATTTACTGTGAGGATGCAGCGTACACCTTCTGAATTATGCATCTTGCCTTCAAAGAAAGAATGAAGAACGGAGAAGGGGGGCATTTTCCTGAGATACATGACAACAGCACAAAAGCAAAGCATCTCAATAGACTGGTACCTCACACATGCTTACTCACACGCACACACACACACACACACACACACACACACACACACACACACACACACACACACACACACACACACACACACACACACACACAGCAGCCTAGAAGAAAAATGAGCTGATTAGTCGGAGCAGATGAAAAAAGGAAGTGTGTGTTTTGTGAGAAAGTGTGTGTTTTGTGAGAAAGTGTGTGTTTTTTTGTTTTAAAGTTTTCTCTCTGTGTGTGTGTGTGTGTGTGTGTGTGTGTGTGTGTGTGTGCATGTGTGTGCGTGTGTGTGTGTGTGTGTGTGTGTGTGTGTGTGTGTGTGTGTGTGTGTGTGTGTGCGTGTGCGTGTGTGTGTGTGCAGGTACTAGCGTGCAGAACTGTTTGTCAAAAGCAAGGTGGCACTGTTCATCCTTTTAGCAGTGCTATGTGTCTACTACTACTATTGTGCTAAACATTTCTTTATGTGCATTTAAGAATACATTTCTCAGTGTGTGTGTGTGTGTGTGTGTGTTTCTTCCTACTCTGCTTTATTACAGATTGCATGGCATGCAATTAATTGTAGCAAGTGAATGAATCAATTATTTAAGACACACTGTTCCATCTGTGAGTTGCAACATGTAAACACCATCTACAGTTTCTGACAGCTGCAAGCATCTTATATCCGCTCTAGTTAAAAATTCAAAACAACTTACGCACGTAGGAGCCGTGTGACACAAGTATCACTAGTCATAATATCTTCTGTGTATCACACGTCTTGGTCTATGTAAATTTTTTTAGTTAGGCTTGTTGTATGATGACTTTTGTCGCGTTTTAATGACCGCATTAGTGTTGTTCCGTTACCAATATTTTGGTACCGGTACCAAAATTATTTTGATACTTTTCGGTACTTTTCTAAGTAAAGGTGACCACAAAAAATTGCATTATTGGCTTTATTTTAACAAAAAAATCTTACGGTACATTAAACACATGTTTCTTATTGCAGGTTTGTCCTAAAATAAAATAGTGAACATACAAGACAATTTGTCTTTTAGTAGTAAGTAAACAAACAAAGGCTCCTAATTTAGTCTGCTGATGTATGCAGTAACATATTGTGTCATTTCTCAATATTAAGGACAAGCTGTAAAAATGGATTATTAATCTACTTGTTCATTTACTGTTAATATCTCTATACTTTCTCTTTTAAAATGTTCTATATACACTTCTGTCAAAATGTAATAATGACTTATTCTTCTGTTGTTTGGATACTTTACGTTAGTTTTGGATGATTCCACACATTTGGGTATCAATCCGATACCAAGTCGTTAGAGGATCATACATTGGTCATATTCAAAGTCCTCATGTGTTCATGCTAAGGCTGAAACTACGCGTCGACGTAGTCGACGTCATCGGTTACGTAAATACGTCGACGCCGTTTTTGTGCGTCGGCGCGTCGCATATTTACGTCACTCTACTTTACTGTCATGGCGGAGCGCAAAGCAGACGATGCGAGCGAGGGGAAAAAAGCACGCCAAAAGTCGTCAAAAGTGTGGGAGTATTTCAATAAACGGCCTAATAATGTTGTTGTATGCACACTGTGTCAAGCGGAAATGGCCTATCATAGCAGCACAACGGCTATGAACGAACATTTGAAAAGAAAACCCCCGACAGCGTTCTTGTCATCACCATCAACAAGTCAATCGTCCGCGTGCGTATACGTTGTCATTATTACACAAAAACATGAATGTGTCATTTGTATCTGCGTTGTAAATTCATAAACTAAAGCACCGTTTTGCTCTGAGAGGCGCGTTTGGCATGCCTGTTCAGTGTTTACAAAGACGCGCTCCTCTTTAACGCTGTGGAGAGGCGGCGGCGGCGAGCGAGCGGCGAGGCGGGGCGCGCCGGGAGCGACGCCGCAATCGTGCCCAGGTGCGCGATCCGCGCAGTTGGAAGAGAAAAGACTGTGTAAAATTAAAAGATTGTAAACCTGGCAAAGCCGTCTGGCGTTCAGTCTGTCGGTCCTGAAAGAACCCCACGGCACAAGACGTGTCACAAACGCTAACGTTAATTAGTTGTGCAAATACCTTTTACAACATTAACAGTTACATATACTATGTACAAACGAACAATTAACTTTCACTTTAATCATACTATCATTGTTGTGTTATTAAGCAAAATAAGCAATACTTTTACTTTTGTTGAAATGTTTACACTGTACACTTTTTTGTATTGGATGTTTAGCTTCATTTTTGCACATTTTAGCAAATAAGCAATACTTTTACTTTTGTTGAAATGTTTACACTTGTTACAGAATATTTCCGTTTTGCACTTTTTTGTATTGGATGTTTATCTTTATTTTTGCACATTTTAAAGCAAAATAAGCAATACTTTTACTTTTGAAATGCTTATACTATTCCAGAATATTAAGATTTGCACTGGATGTTTACTTTTATATTTGCACATTAAAAAGCAAATAAGCTACTTTTAATTTTGTTAAATGTTAAAAGTTTTAAATGTTTACATTGTTACAGAATATTTTGTCATGTTGTTGTCAATGTTGACTGAGTGGCCATACTTTTTTTTTTGTAAATAAAAGCCATGCCTTTTGAAAAAACTGGCCTACATTTATTTTTTCCTCTTCATTTTAAATTAAAAAAAAAATCGGTAAAAGGAAAAATAATCTATAGATTAATCGAAAAAAATAATCTATAGATTAACCGATTAATGGAAAAAATAATCTATAGATTAATCGATAGAAAAATAATCGTTAGCTGCAGCCCTAGTCCATGCACGTATTTCTTGAGTTTATAAACATAGTATAAATTAAAAAAATTACAAAAGATGCCAAAAAATATTGATGTAATTGTAGTATCGACGAGATACGCTACTGTACTTGGTATCATTACAGTGGATGTTAGGTGTAGATCCACCAATGGTGTTTGTTTACATTTTGACGCCGGTGAGCTGCGGTGTGTAGTGAAACATGTTTAGCTATTCCTCGTCCTGCAGGGATGATACTTGTAAGAAACTTACTTTATTTGTCGCCATGGAGGCGAGGATTAGTGATTTAGAAATTGCTCAAACACTACCGACCGGGGCTGGTCTTTAGTGCGCTAGCTTGCTGTCCATGTTTTAAAGCACCTCTTCCGGTGGGCGTTTCAGTGTTACAACTTCACCTTTATCGTTAGTTTTTAAGCCAAAATGCGTCCACTCTCTCTTTTCTGTCTACACACTGTGTCTGCTTGTAAGTACTCCGTGATTGTGCGTTGCCCAACATGCTCGTCTGCTCGTAAACCAGCAATGTCACAACGGGGGCGCGGGGAGGTGGTAGATCGGTACTTTTCAGAGCCGGTATAGTACCGAATATGATTCATTAGTATCGCGGTACTATACTAATGAACTACAACCTTAAACCGAATCTGACGGTTAGTAGGAGACACTTCATGTCTTTTGTGCTTTGCTTTGCCATGTACAGCCTTGTTCTTGTCAAGCAGCAAGTGCACATTTCTAATTAGTCAACAAAGGACTAATCTTAGCTTTCTACATTGAGTTCTGTCTGAATGTTGATGACACGAATCAGGCATATCTATGAAAGGTGTATAATTTGACACAAATCCAAATGACAATTTTTGGGCTTTACAAGACATAGCTTTATCCACCACAATAGATTTATAGTATTTAATTCAATTCGGATGCATCAGTATAGAAATTATTCTAAACAGGAGATATTCCAATGCATTTTATCTCTAGAGTTTTATGTATTACAATATGTAGAGAGTATGTGAAAAAGGGTTATCTGCAAAAAATAATCTGGGAGGTTATTAGATATAATTAGAACTTTTAATGGACTACTTACAAGGATTTTCATAGTCAACTATGTGCAAAATGTATGGCCTTGGTTTTATTTTAAAGCTCACAGCTAATGGGATCGCCACAAATAAACAGATCTCATTTGCAGCTTTCCCCACCTCAAAGAAACAGGTTAAAACACTCCACGGTAGAGATTGGTTGGTTTAGGGAGTTCCTCTGATCGACCCTGGCAAAGCGCAGAGCAGACAATCAAACATCATTATTAGAGTCATTTCCGTAGGTGAATCTGCACAGTGATCATTATCGTAGCCAGAAGGGTACAGTGAGGGAAACCTTCTGTCCGAGTGAACTGGTCAAAAGCGGGCTGAGGCGGCACATCTCGGCATGTGCTGTGTCCAATTTTTGGCGGGCATGCGGTGGTATGGCAAGCTCCATTGGTGTGTCCTAACGGCCGCTGCATTACCCATCTTGGAACATATACAGGCCCCAAAACATGCTGTACTGTACCTTTGAGTACTCAACTTTGGCGGAATGGGGTACATTTTGGACAATTTGACAGCAAGATTGAATCAAATAGAATCGTCGGATCTTTTACTATTCTAAGAGACTGCTACTTTGATGACAATAATTCGTAATCAATGAGCGCGCAGACTCTGAAACACACAGGAGCTCTTTCAAACAGGGCATTGATTTTTTTTAACCAGAAGGTTGGTCCATTGTTGCTGTGTCAACCATGAGGCTCCTTCAGGTTCCCCTGTGATTAGACGAGAGCCCGTTCTTGGCTAGCAGCTAGTTTATGTTTGTATTAATGAATGAATGAATCAATGATATTTCTATAACGCTTCATCACAATTGTCTCAAAGCGCTTTACATTAAGAAACCCACAAATTCAAGTGGTGGTAAGCTATAATTATATCAGTGCGAGTTCACTAGGAGCAAGGTGGGTGAAGTGTCTTGCCCAAGGACACGACAGCAGTGACTAGGATGGCCGAAGCTAGTATCAAACCTGGAACCCTTGAGTCTCTGGGCGGCCGCTCTAGCCACCGAGTCACTTCGCACTGAATAAATGTTTGGAGCGTAAATGTTTTGTTTCATTCGCCATTCAATCAATCGCAACTGGACTGTTTGTTTTGTCTTTGAAGACGTTTTGCCTCTCATCCATGCAGGCTTCATCACTTCATAAGTTCATGCTCATAGACTTGGATCTGACCAATCTAAGTCTATGAGCATGATTGGTCAGACTTGGATCTGACCAATCTAAGTCTATGAGCATGAACTGACAAAGCCATTTTGGATGGGAGGCGAAACGTCTTAGAAGACAAACCAAACAGTCTAGTTGCGATCGGTTGAATGCCCTGAGAATTCAATGACCTGGATGAATGAGAACATCATAGACATTTTTTGTTTTAGAAACAAAACAACAACAAAAAACAGAAGAGAGAGAGAGGACTATGTTTCACCTCAGAAATGTTGGGTTAACAAGGTATGTTTTGTACCAGTTTCATTTAACACACAACATTATACTAATTATATATATATATATATATATATATATATATATATATATATATATATATATATATACTGTATATCTATATCTATATATATAGATATATATATATATATATATATATATATATATATATATATATATATATATATATATCGGGTCAGTTCTCAGACACATCCTGTTTTTCTCTTAGCTGGTCATAAATCGCCATGGTTTCTCTTTCCACTGCTCTTCTGATGACCTGTACATGCCACAGCTGCAACCCCTCCACCATCACCATCATCCCAGTCAGAACTCCCCACCTGTCTAACGGAGTTCAAGGCATGAATAGAACACAGCTTCCTTCAACCCAACAGCTATAACACCGAAACCACCCTCGTCGGAACTCCTCACTAGACCAATGTATTTCCTATAACCAGCATCACCCTTTCTGGCTCCATTATCCCTCTCTCACCAGCAGTCACTAATATTGTGGTAAAAATGAACCCCTACTTACAGTATAATCAATCACATCTGCTGAACCCCCTTCTACCACCTCCGCAACATTGACAAACTCATTCTCTCACTTTCAGATGCCGAAAAGCTAGTCCATGCATTTATCTCTGTCAGGCTAGACTTTTGTAAAGCACTTCTCATGGTGTTCCCTAGCAATACTTGATACCACCAACCAAAACTCTGCAGCCAGGATATGAGCACATTTCACTCAATCCACTAGGTTTCCGTTTCCAACAGGATTGACGACAATATTTCGCTACTCACTCACCAATGCATTTAAAAACATGCTCCACCCTACCTAAGGAAACACTTTTTGACACTGTGAGGGCACCACAATCCACTGACTGTCATAAAAAGTGCTCAAATAATTGTATTTTGGTTTTGCATATTCATACAATTCTTTTAAACCTTTTTCTATTTGAATTTTCCATAAAACCGCTTGTTCGTTTCCCCCTTTTTACCAAAAATGTTATTTTCTTAAAAATATTTTTTGTAACCTTTAGTCAAAATCGATTATAAAAATTAATCGACAAAGATTTGTTAGTGTCGACTCTTAATACAATTTTAATTATTAAACCGCTAGAAATGTCCATGTTTACACTTCCATTCTTTCAGGTAAAACATTTTAGCTAAATAGCTCTAACAGTACAGGATCCAAATACCGTATTTTTCGGACTATAAGTCGCAGTTTGTTTCATAGTTTGGCCGGGGGTGCGACTTATACTCAGGAGCGACTTATGTGTGAAATTATTAACACATTACCGTAAAATATCAAATAATATTATTTAGCTCATTCACGTAAGAGACTAGACGTATAAGATTTCATGGGATTTAGCGATTAGGAGTGACAGATTGTTTGGTAAATGTATAGCATGTTCTATATGTTATAGTTATTTGAATGACTCTTACCATAATATGTTACGTTAACATACCAGGCACGTTCTCAGTTGGTTATTTATGCCTCATATAACGTACACTTATTCAGCCTGTTGTTCACTATTCTTTATTTATTTTAAATTGCCTTTCAAATGTCTATTCTTGGTGTTGGGTTTTATCAAATAAATTTCCCCCCAAAAAATGCGACTCCAGTGCGACTTATATGTTTTTTTCCTTCTTTATTATGCATTTTCGGCCGGTGCGACTTATACTCCGGAGCGACTTATACTCCAAAAAATACGGTACTTTTTGCACTGAATATCATGTTTACTGGACATCAGTCACTTTAAGTCTGTTGACTTGTTTTTCATTGGGCTTAAAGCAGCACTAAGTAACTTTTTAACCTTCATAAAATATTTCCATAACTTTTGGGATGATACATGGACTTAAAACTAGTTGAATGGCCCCTTTGTCATGACCAGGGGGGTCTATCGCTTTCACTGGCACTAAGCAACTTTGAGGAGAGTGGCAGGAATTACAAAATTACGAATGTGCTGACTTGCTTTACGGCATACTTCACTTTCCCCATTAGTTGCAAAGACAAAGGTCGATGCGAACGCCTAGGTACAATTACTGCTATCATAGCAGAAGCTGCAAAACCACAACAACAACAAATTTGTCTGAGGACACACACACAAAAAGGGAGGCTACCCAGATAAAAGGACAGTCAAGGATCAACATTGCCCCGGCTTTCAGTTATTGACGTGAGCTTAAAGACAGGGAGGGATTTCAGACCAATGTTGCCTTGGCTCTGTTCCTGCTTTACTAATAAGTGACTTTCGATGCTCAAATCAAAATGATATTGCTAATGTTAGCAATCGAAAATGTGCGTGGTAGCAATAGATAGTCAACAGCTTGATAGTTTGACTCCACCACACACGCAACCGACTCAAAAGTACTGCATAAAGAAAATAAAAACCCACAAATGTGAAGTTTGTGTAAAATATGTACAAACCCCGTTTCCATATGAGTTGGTAAATTGTGTTAGATGTAAATATAAACTGAATACAATGATTTGCAAATCATTTTCAACCCATAATCAATTGAATGCACTACAAAGACAATATATTTGATGTTCAAACTCATAAACTTTATTTTTTTTTTTTGCACATAATAATTAACTTAGAATTTCTTGGCTGCAACACGTGCCAAAGTAGTTACATCACCTATTCTTTTAACAACACTCAAAAAACGATTGGGAACTGAGGAAACTAACTGTTGAAGCTTTGAAAGTGGAATTCTTTCCCATTCTTTTATGTAGAGCTTCAGTCGTTCAACAGTCCGGGGTCTCCGATGTCGTATTTTACGCTTCATAATGCGCCACACATTTTCGATGTGAGACAGGTCTGGACTGCAGGCGGGCCAGGAAAGTACCCGCACTCTTTTTTTACAAAGCCACGCTGTTGTAACACGTAGTGAATGTGGCTTGGCATTGTCTTGCTGAAATAAGCAGGGGCGTCCATGAAACAGACGGCGCTTAGATGGCAGCATATGTTGTTCCGAAACCTGTATGTACCTTTCAGCATTAAAGGTGCCTTCACAGATGTGTAAGTTACCCATGCCTTGGGCACTAATGCACCCCCATACCATCACAGATGCTGGCTTTTGAACTTCCCAAATTCGGGAGATGGGGGGGCGTGGGGGGGGTTTGGTGGTAGCGGTGGTGTATATTGTAGCGTCCCGGAAGAGTTAGTGCTGCAAGGGGTTCTGGGTATTTGTTCTGTTGTGTTTATGTTGTGTTACGGTGCGGATGTTCTCCCGAAATGTGTTTGTCATTCTTGTTTGGTGTGGGTTCACAGTGTGGCGCATATTTGTAACAGTGTTAAAGTTGTTTATACGGCCCCCCTCAGTGTGACCTGTATGGCTGTTATAAAAGCCGCATATATTATGTGACTGGGCCGGAACGCTGTTTGTATGGAGGAAAGGCGGACGTGACGACAGGTTGTAGAGGACGCTAAAGGCAGTGCCTTTAAGGCACGCCCCCAATATTGTTGTCCGGGTATAAATCGGGAGAAATTCGGGAGAATGGTTGCCCCGGGAGATTTTTCGGGAGGGGCACTGACATTTGGGAGTCTCCCGGGAAAATCGGGAGGGTTAGCAAGTATGTTACCAAGTCTGCCATGATTAGAAGACCTTCACGTTTGTTTCTGGAAGTAGAAACACACATTTGTTGCCGAAAGTCGGAAGTGCGCTGCTTTGGAAATGGAAATAAATGCGGCGAGGAAATTAGGTCTGGTATTGATTAAAATATCAAAATACGGTACCCCGCCTACCGCCCGAATGCAGCTGAGATAGGTTCCAGCGACCCCAAAAAGGGACAAGCGGTAGAAAATGGATGGATGGGTAAATATTGTACATTATGAAGGTGTCTGTTACTACATTACATATAGACTTGCAGTGTAGTGTGCATATAAAACGTTGGAGGGTTTTGAAGTTGTTTTAAGGGCTTTGAAGGCTACAATGGTGACTCTCATTCGCCGCATCTTTCAAGCGTTTTTTTAAAATCATTTTTAAAATAAAAAACAAAAAACAAAAAACGTGTGTTCTTGTCTCTCATAATGATTATAAACCATAGGCAAAATTCCCCAAAAAGTGCAGTTCCCTCTTAAAATAACCTATTTGAGATCTATTATTATATTATTATTATAATATATTAGTATTATTTTTATTTATTATTTTTCATTACAAGTCTTGATCATGCCTGCATAAACCATTTTACAAAATTGAATTACGTGATGAGTGGAAGCAGCGGGGATTTTTTTACATCGAGGCCACTCCCCTGCTGTGTTGGCAACAAACAACAACAATAAAAACCCGACTAGATTACCACCTCTCCACATGCTGAAAGAAGTTGCTCAAAATGATAAATGCAAGACGAAGCTCATCCCTGTGACTTTGCAGGCGTGCACGCTGGTGTGCTCATCCACACATCACACTCCGCTCCTGGGCGGCGTCTTTGATTGATGCAGTCAGCGGGCTCGGGGGGGGGAAGAGACGGCCGCTGGGGATGGATGGCGATAAGGAGGGAGAGGAAAGCAGATAAAGAAGAGAGAAAGAGCTGAAAATGCATTCATCAAGCG
>NC_084570.2:12422500-12437500 GCF_033978685.3 Nerophis lumbriciformis | reverse complement strand
GTCAGCCCCATCACAGCCGGCTATCAGACCGCACATCAGCAGAGGTGTTGCCTTCCCCTTCATTTTATTTTCAGCCATGTCCCTGTCTCAATTAGGACGGTTTGTCGTACCCTCGCCCTCCTTCTATCCTATTCATCTCCTGTGCTTGTCTCATTGCGGTGCCCTGTGCCATTGCATGTGACAGCTTCTCATTCTCATGCCACATCTCAGGGGGAATGCTAATTTTACATACATGTGTGCGCCCGGCCCTCACAACTGCACAACTACTGTTTCGATTATTCTCTTTTGTACTGAGGAAATGTCACCTGCTGGCATGTTATCCGGTGCAAAAATCCACCGTCCATTCGCATTGCATCGAGCGAAAAACCACATCTGCCTTTTTGTGTGTCGGGAACCAGAATCACAACATGGTCACGCTCATATTGCGGAAAGCTTGTTTTCATGTGCACGTTGTTTGTTGTCTTTTCAGCTGGTGGCGCTTTTCGACGTGCAGCGTGGGATGACGGACAGCCCCAGAGAGAGCATCTCTAATGGCGAGTCCAGTGCTGCCCCCAGCCCAGAGCCCCTCAACTACTACTCGCACTTGCAGCTGCAGGAGCCAATCAAAGGGGAGATAGAAGTCAATGAGGCTGTCCTCAAATCTAGTAGGTCACAAGCTTTCTGTTTATCACTGTATGTACAGTCGTGGTCAAAAGTTTACATACACTTGTAAAGAACATAATGTCATGGCTGTCTTGAGTTTCCAATAATTTCTACAACTCTTATTTTTTTGTTATAGAGTGATTGGAGCACATACTTGTTGGTCATAAAAACATTCATGAAGTTTGGTTCTTTTATGAATTTATTATGGGTCTACTGAAAATGTGAGCAAATCTGCTAGGTCAAAAGTATACATACAGCAATGTTAATATTTGGTTACATGTCCCTTGGCAAGTTTCACTGCTATAAGGCGCTTTTGGTAGCCATCCACGAGCTTCTGGCAAGCTTCTGGTTGAATTTTTGACCACTCCTCTTGACAAAATTGGTGCAGTTCAGCTAAATTTGTTGGTTTTCTGACATGGACTTGTTTCTTCAGCATTGTCCACATGTTTAAGACAGGACTTTGGGAAGGCCATTCTAAAACCTCAATTCTAGCCTCATTTACCCATTCCTTTACCACTTTTGATGTGTGTTTGGGGCCATTGTCCTGTTGGAACACCCAACTGCGCCCAAGACCTAACTTTCGATGATTATAGGTTGTCCTGAAGTATTTGAAGGTAAATAAATAATAAATGATAAATGGGTTATACTTGTATAGCGCTTTTCTACCTTCAAGGTACTCAAAGCGCTTTGACAGTATTTCCACATTCACCCATTCACACACACATTCACACACACATTCACACACTGATGGCGGGAGCTGCCATGCAAGGCGCTAACCAGCAGCCATCAGGAGCAAGGGGTGAAGTGTCTTGCCCAAGGACACAACGGACGTGACTAGGATGGTAGAAGGTGGGGATTGAACCCCAGTAACCAGCAACCCTCCGATTGCTGGCACGGCCACTTCGCCACCTTTTTCATTGTCCCATTTACTTTCTGTAAAACACCAGTTCTATTGGCAGCAAAACAGGCCCAGAGCATAATACTACCACCACCATGCTTGACGGTAGGTATGTTGTTCCTTGGGTTTAAGGCCTCACTTTTTCTCCTCCAAACATATTGCTGGGTATTGTGGCCAAACAGCTCAAATTTTTGTTTCATTTGAACTTTCCTCCAGAAGGTCTTATCTTTGTCCATGTGATGTCAGATAAAACAAAAATGTATGTATGTAACATTGATGTATGTCTACTTTTGACCCAGCAGATTTCGTCACATTTTCAATAGACCCATAATAAATTCATAAAACAATCAAACTTCATGAATGTTTTTTGTGACAAACAAGTATGTGCTCCAATCACTCTATCACAAAAAAATAAGAGTTGTAGACATTATTGGAAACTCAAGACAGCCATGACATTGTTTTTTACAAGTGGATGTAAACTTTTGACCACGACTGTATATATATATATATATATATTTTTTTTTTTACAGGTTCTATAAACCTATAGGTCTTTTTTTATCTGTTCCAACCTTCTCACCGTATTATGTGTGTGTGCTATACAAACACTCTTGTAAACCCGCCCCTTACCCCACGCCTTCTATAGCTGCCCCCACTCCACTCCAATCAGTGGTGTCTTACCCACTCTCCTATTCAGCCTCCACCACCTGCTATCCAGCTCACCACGCGGCTTCCTGGACTCTGACCCGCCTCCATCACATCTCTCTTTGCCCTCCCAATCTCTGCATGGCCTCCAACTCTAACTAGATTATCCATGCAGCCTGTTAGCTGAGCATGAATGGACTAATTCCAGCCCCCCACCAGCTCGGTAGGACCTCTTCCTCCCAGCCCCTCCACCCTTGCAGCTTCATCCGGCTCTCCAACCTTAGTGAACCCTGACTAACTTAGTTATGATGTGACCCTGTGACGCCCCCTTACAAAGAGCCAGAGTGAGTTGGGGAAGCAGCTTTTGTTATCCAGGCATACATGTATGAACACACACACATAGGGATGGATACCGTTCACATCTGTTCCCGTTCCCGGTACCTGAAAATCGATCCCGATACCAATTTTTGGTACTTTAGTGTGAAAATTTCATTTTTTGTTGCAACATTTAAAAATTATGATTAAAACTGCTGTCCAGTTGTTATCTTGTTACATTATGACATTTAAGTCTCATTTGCAGGTATGACACTAAGTTGCAATTGCAGTAGCAAGTCCAAGACGTTAGATGGCAGTAGTGTACAGTTGATGGCAGAGTCGTGCATAGCGAGAGTATGGACAACTCAACGAGAGGCGCCATGTTTAATACAAACCCCGTTTCCATATGAGTTGGGAAATTGTGTTAGATGTAAATATAAACGGAATACAATGATTTGCAAATCTTTTTCAACCCATATTCAATTGAATGCAGTACAAAGACAAGATATTTGATGTTCAAACTCATAAACTTTATTTTTTTTTTGCAAATAATAATTAACTTAGAATTTCATGGCTGCAACACGTGCCAAAGTAGTTAGGAAAGGGCATGTTCACCACTGTGTTACATGGCTTTTCCTTTTAACAACACTCAATAAACGTTTGGGAACTGAGGAGACACATTTTTTAAGCTTCTCAGGTGGAATTTGTTCCATTCTTTCTTGATGTACAGCTTAAGTTGTTCAACTGTCCGGGGGTCTCCGTTGTGGTATTTTAGGCTTCATAATGCGCCACACATTTTCAATGGGAGACAGGTCTGGACTACAGGCAGGCCAGTCTAGTACCCGCACTCTTTTACTATGAAGCCACGTTGATGTAACACGTGGCTTGGCATTGTCTTGCTGAAATAAGCAGGGGCGTCCATGGTAACGTTGCTTGGATGGCAACATATGTTGCTCCAAAACCTGTATGTACCTTTCAGCATTAATGGCACCTTCACAGATGTGTAAGTTACCCATGTCTTGGGCACTAATACACCCCCATACCATCACAGATGCTGGCTTTTCAACTTTGCGCCTATAACAATCCGGATGGTTCTTTTCCTCTTTGGTCCGGAGGACACGACGTCCACAGTTTCCAAAAACAATTTGAAATGTGGACTCGTCAGACCACAGAACACTTTTCCACTTTGTATCAGTCCATCTTTGATGAGCTCAGGCCCAGCGAAGCCGACGGCGTTTCTGGGTGTTGTTGATAAACGGTTTTCGCCTTGCATAGGAGAGTTTTAACTTGCACTTACAGATGTAGCGACCAACTGTAGTTACCGGTAATGACAGTGGGTTTCTGAAGTGTTCCTGAGCCCATGTGGTGATATCCTTTACACACTGATGTCACTTGTTGATGCAGTACAGCCTGAGGGATCGAAGGTCACGGGCTTAGATGCTTAAGTGCAGTGATTTCTCCAGATTCTCTGAACCGTTTGATGATATTATGGACCGTAGATGGTGAAATCCCTAAATTCCTTGCAATAGCTGGTTGAGAAAGGTTTTTCTTAAACTGTTCAACAATTTGCTCACGCATTTGTTGACAAAGTGGTGATCTTCACCCCATCCTTGTTTGTGAATGACTGAGCATTTCATTGAATCTACTTTTATACCCAATCATGGCACCCAGCTGTTCCCAATTTGCCTGTTAACCTGTGGGATGTTCCAAATAAGTGTTTGATGAGCATCCCTCAACTTTATCAGTATTTATTGCCACCTTTCCCAACTTCTTTGTCACATGTTGCTGGCATCAAATTCTAAAGTTAATGATTATTTGCAAAAAAAAAAATGTTTATCAGTTTGAACATCAAATATGTTGTCTTTGTAGCATATTCAACTGAATATGGGTTGAAAATTATTTGCAAATCATTGTATTCCGTTTATATTTACATCTAACACAATTTCCCAACTCACATGGAAACGGGGTTTGTACCAAGAATGTGCGGCTGTGCCCGGAAGCATGCAATTGAGTCGTTCTGTTAGTTTTCCTGACAAAATAAAAGCAAATAATACATCCATTTATAGTTCTAAATATACTCCAGCTCTTAAAACATGCTTTTATTTCACCAAAGTATTAAATGATAATTTTGGGGCGATTTTGCGGCCGTTTTTGATGCACTCCACCGCTATATTCATGCAGTGTTAAGTGACCAGCGACTCTCTAACACGCTCCCGCCGGCGAAATGAACGTCGGAAAATACACTACAACCAAAAATATTTACTAAAATCCTCAACAAATATGTAGAAATTACGACTTTTGTGTGAAGTATGTCAACTGATGTCTGCCTAATGTTTGTATTCACTGCGTTATATATGCCTGTGCTTTTACTTTTGCTTTTTTTTTAAATATTTTTCACAGGTTTTGCTGTGGCAAGTCATGAATGACTGATTTTATTATCACCGTATTAACTTGAATACTGAACTAATGCTGCTTTTTACTGCAATATTTGATAGTTTAATTTGGAATATTGGTGACACATACAGACAATTTGCAATGCAATTTTGAAGCAAAGTTTTGTTCGGCAAAGTGTATTAATTCACTGTTTCACTGAGAGTTTGATATAGCACGTTTTCCATGTATGCTTGCTTACCTCGCACAAGAAACTAATGTTATTGGCTCCTCAGCCTTCCCGCTGAATTTTCAGAGAAAGTTATGCAATTGTTTCACGCATTTTTTGCGAGTGGCGCATCCCCACACCGCACAACAGGGCATGTTTACACAGCAAACACACTTCAATTAAAATAATTGTGTAATGAGGAAGTGTAGTGTCGCTTAGCTGCGGCTTCAAACTGGTATGTAACATGGCATCCTCCACTCACCCGAGTGCCTTTTGACCAATCATTGAGGAGATCGCTTGGAACCAGGTTGCCATACTCTCTCTATACACGGCCCTGGTTTATGGTGTCTTGGTCAGTTCAGTCTTTGCTGTCTGTTGCGCCCTACAAAGTGTTAATACTGTAAGTATTGTACTTATTACATGCCAGCTTTTTGATCTTAGTTGGAGATTTCATTAACAAATTTAATGGAGCATGTCAATAGCAAAGCCAATGTATATTAGCATCAAGTTCGCACATATTTGGAAACGCAGAGCCTTTCTTAACTTATGTGGAGCGTTTTTTGAGTCAATGACTTTGTTGGCATTGTAGTAGTTTGGGGAGTTCGCTCTTAGGCCCCTTCTACACTAAGCCGGCTAAGGTTATCCAGGGTAAATTCCACCTAACCTTATCCTTGTCCACACACACACACACACAATGGTTGTTTAAGACCCCTCGCCCGACCTAGTACGCATGCGGAGCAAATGTGCACGTCATAGTCACCTCCAGTGTTGCTTTGTGTGCAAGTTCTTATATGAAATTTAACTTATCTGAACAATATCCAGTGTTGTGGTATTTCAATTAACTGGAATCCATTGCGGTGTGGGGCCCTATTGTAGTGAATCACACCTGAGACATCATGAATTAATCAAATCTTTATTGGACTAATGAAAGTAAACAGTGTGACAAAGAACATTTTACATCAATTAATCTAGGGATCTAGATATCTGATCAGGACACGCCTCACTATTTTGCCTTCACATTAATTTTCCATTCATTTTTGGTGACTTTATATACTCTGGACCTAGACGTTCGGTCCGACATACATGGCGGACAATACCTGATACAGTCTGCTTTGCCAGTCCAAATGCATTCGCTGTTTTCCGTAGTCTTCCCTCGTCGGCCAGGTAATAGAAAGCACATGCTACCTTTTTTATCACATCCACGGGAGCTTGCCTTCTCGTCGACTCTCCTTCGACTAATGGACAAAGTTTTCCGTGCATTCGAAAGTTCTCTTGCCGTCTGAGATGTGTTGTATCCCAAATAGCTGCAATCGCTTTCTCTTAAAGGGGAACATTATCACAATTTCAGAATGGTTAAAACCATTAAAAATCAGTTCCCAGTGGCTTATTATATTTTTCGAAGTTTTTTTCAAAATTTTACCCATCACGCAATATCCCTAAAAAAAAAGCTTCAAAGTACCTGATTTTAACCACCCGTCCATTTTCCTGTGACGTCACATAGTGAAGCCAACACAAACAAACATGGCGGAAAGAACAGCAAGCTATAGCGACATTAGCTCTGATTTAGACTCGGATTTCAGCGGCTTAACGATTCAACAGATTACGAATGTATTGAAACGGATGGTTGTAGTGTGGAGGCAGGTAGCAAAAACGAAATTGAAGAAGAAACTGAAGCTATTGAGCCATATCGGTTTGAACCGTATGCAAGCGAAACCGACGAAAACGACACGACAGCCAGCGACACGGGAGAAAGCGAGGACGAATTTGGCGATCGCCTTCTAACCAACGATTGGTATGTGTTTGTTTGGCATTAAAGGAAACTAACAACTATGAACTAGGTTTACAGCATATGAAATACATTTGGCAACAACATGCACTTTGAGAGTGCAGACAGCCCAGTTTTCATCAATTAATATATTCTGGAGACATACCCTCATCCGCGCTCTTTTCCTGAAAGCTGATCTGTCCAGTTTGGAGTTGATGTCAGCAGGCCAGGGAAGCTAGGGTCGATAGGGTGTTTAGCTCGCTCGTCTGCGGGAACAAACTGCCGCCATTGCTTGCCGTGCTACCGAGGCCCTTTGTCCCTGAATTGCTCACACACTCCGACAGATTCAATGGGGGTCTGGCGGCAGATTTCTTTGACTTTATCGTTGGAAATGCATCTGCTTTGAGTGTCGCAGGATATCCATACATTCTTGCCATTTCTGTCGTAACATAGCTTTCGTCGGTAAAGTGTGCGGAACAAACGTCCAAATTCTTGCCACTTTCGCATCTTTAGGCCACTGGTGCAACTTGAATCCGTCCCTGTTCGTGTTGTTACACCCTCCGACAACACACCGACGAGGCATGATGTCTCCAAAGTACGGAAAACAGTTGAAAAAACGGAAAATAACAGAGCTGATTTGACTCGGTGTTTGAGAAAATGGCGGATTGCTTCCCGATGTGACGCCACGTTGTGACGTCATCGCTCCGAGAGCGAATAATACAAAGGCGTTTAATTCGCCAAAATTCACCCATTTAGAGTTCGGAAATCGGTTAAAAAAATATATGGTATTTTTTCTGCAACATCAAGGTATATATTGACGCCTACATAGGTCTGATGATAATGTTTCCCTTTAAGCATGGCTACCTAAAATGTATTTCTAATGGTGCCCTGCCATAGACCGTAAAAAGGTGCAAAACCGTACAGAAGGAAGTCAGTTTAGTTTATTTGTGCTTAAAGGTCACACAATTGCTTGTATTCAATTACATATTTCATTTTGAGGTAGGTAAACAAATCAATTTTATTAATTGTTGCCCCCCGGACACACACACTGTATAGTTTTCTGCTAAATGATGGATGGTTTAAATACCGACCAAGTCCAGATAATGGATGTTGCACTGGTCTTTCACGAGCTGCTCCTGATCGCTTTCAGCCATGTTTACTTAAGATCCGTAGAAACCCTGCAGCAGCTTGTCGTTCGCAAATTTGCGGGTCGCAGCTTGATTGCATTATCAACATGAGGTGACAGGGCGATAATATCAAAATATGAATCAAATTTATATTATTTCTATCTCCCATTTATACTGCTTAGTCTCAGGCTGAAATATGATTGAAGATGCCAAACCTGTGATAGGGATCATAACACCTTCACTATTTGTGGTCCACCACCTCGTTTTGAAGTGGCCTCTTCACCTGTTACGATCTTCCCCTTGGGCTTTCTTTATTAGCCTTCATTCAATTGCCAATATAAATAACCACTTCATGTCGAGCAGGCCAAGAGTTATGTTGCAAAATTGGCCTCATTTGGCGCAACGTTAACTTTGTATTGACCAAACATGTAAACTGAGATTTCTGGGGAAAATCATATTTTTCCTAATTCCTTTTATTGGCACTATTACCTCGATCTGATTATTCGCACTAATCTAGTTATAGGTTGCGTGTAATCGCACTGAGGGGTGTGGGACGGAACAAGGAGTAATTCTGTAATCAGTCAGGCGTCATAAGTGTTTGTGTGTGTGTGTGTGTGTGTGGCTGAACTTGTTGTTTGAACAGGATGATTGTACTTCACACTGGCCCGGTGGGATGATTAGACTCGCATTGATCTGCTGCTACACGGACTCACACACTCACACACACACACTTCTAGGAAGAGAGTCCTTATCGCATCATCCCATGAGCAGCCTGAACCAGGACGCTCGATCGATTGCCAGAGAAACAAGAGCAGTGGGCACAAGTACACAAACACACACTGGTGTGAATAAGTATACAGTATGTACGTACAGTCAAATATATGACTAATCATTATACAGTACATGCATGCTTGAAAAGGCAAACAACGACAAACTCACTACTAGTCACTTCATAAACGATCATAAGCGTTTGAAAGAAACAGCCTTGTTTTTGCCGCTGTCCCGGCAGTGAACTAGCACTTGAGTGATACAGAACTGACAACAAGAGGAAACCCTTACGATAAACCTCCCAGAGCTGCACAGGCAGCCTAGCTAGCAGATGGAGAGAAGTTCATGAGGCCCCTTCGGGTCTCTTCAATAACAGAAATCTTACTGGGAGTGAGGAAGAGTACCGATCTTGAACCTAGGCCTGTTTCTGATCTTTAAAGGGGAACATTATCACCATACCTATGTAAGCGTCAATATATACCTTGATGTTGCAGAAAAAAGACCATTTATTTTTTTAACCCATTTCCGAACTCTAAATTGGTGAATTTTGGCGAATTAAACGCCTTTCTATTATTCGCTCTCAGAGCGAATAATAGAATCGGGAAGCAATCCGCCATTTTCTCACTTTCGTCGGTGTGTTGTCGGAGGGTGTAACAACATGAACAGGGACGGATTCAAGTTGCACCAGTGGCCCAAAGATGCGAAAGTGGCAAGAAATTGGACGAAATTTGTTCAAAATACGAGGCTGTGGGGAAAGCCGACGAAATGATCAGTCGTTTGTTCCGCACACTTTACCGACAAAAGCTATGCTACGACAGAGATGGCAAGAATGTGTGGATATCCTGCGACACTCAAAGCAGATGCTGACATCAACTCCAAAACTGGACAGATCAGCTTTCAGGAAAAGAGACCGGATGAGGGTATGTCTACAGAATATATTAATTGATGAAAACTTTATTCATTACTCGCGGTTTTACGTAAATTATTATACATAAACTTTGTTTACCAATAATTTACCTTAAAAACATTTATTTTTTTCAATCATTCGAGTACATTCGGGTAGTCTTGTGTAATGCAGTATTTTGTGTCTATTTAGGTATGGTTAACCTGAGTGCTGAAATCGTGGAAAAATATATGTTCTTAGCGCGCCTGAATTGGGCTGTCTGCACTCTCAAAGTGCATGTTGTTGCCAAATGTATTTCATATGCTGTAAACCTAGTTCATAGTTGTTAGTTTCCTTTAATGCCAAACAAACACATACCAATCGTTGGTTAGAAAGCGATCGCCGAATTCGTCCTCGCTTTCTCCCGTGTCGCTGGCTGTCGTGTCGTTTTTGTCGGTTTCGCTTGCATACGGTTCAAACCGATATGGCTCAATAGCTTCAGTTTCTTCTTCAATTTCGTTTTCGCTACCTGCCTCCACACTACAACCATCCGTTTCAATACATGTGTAATCTGTTGAATCGCTTAAGCCGTCTGAATCCCAGCTAATGTCGCTATAGCTTGCTGTTCTATGCGCCACGTTTGTTTGTGTTGGCATCACTATGTGACGTCACAGGAAAATGGACGGGTGTATATAACGATGGTTTAAATCAGGCACTTTGAAGCTTTTTTTAGGGATATTGCGTGATGGGTAAAATTTTGAAAAAAACTTTGAAAAATAAAATAAGCCACTGGGAACTGATTTTTAATGGTTTTAACCCTTCTGAAATTGTGATAATGTTCCCCTTTAAAAAGCTGATGCATCAGTGACGTGATGATTTTGAATCTACATTTTTGCTTTGGTGTAAATATTGCGTAAATTTTGCTCTGCAGTCACTTTTATTACACAGTCCGTCTGCAAGATGTTCGATTCTGGAAGCGTTTCCAGATTGCAAATGAAACTATGCCCCACCCTCTCCAAATGTATCATAACTTATCTTTTGAAAGTGTACACTGTTTTAATATTTATTTTGAAGTCGTCACCACTGGTATTTTCCAAGACATAGTCCAATATAAACTTAATAAACGTTATATATGTATATATATTCACACGGTCAAAACATTAGGTACACCTGCATGGCCGTAACTAGGGTTGTACGGTATACTGGTGTTAGTATAGTACCGGTGATACTAATGAATCATTTTCGGTACTATATCGCCTCTGAAACGTACCAGTCCCGCACCCCCACCCACCCGCGTCGTCATCACGTCATGACATTGCTGGTTTTACGAGCAGAGGAACATGTTCCGCAGTACACAATCACGGAGTACTTACAAGCAGACACAGTGTGTAGACCGAAAAGGGAGAACGGACGCATTTTGGCTTAAAAATTAACGATAAACGTGACGCTATAACACTGAAAAGCCCTCAGGAAGAGGTGCTTTAAGACATGGCTAGCGAGCTAGCGGCTGACGTCCATCCGCCGTCGGCAGTGTTTTAGCGACTTCTAAATCACTAATCCTTGCCTCCATGGCGACAAATAAACAAACAAACAAACAAACAAACAAACTCCATGGGTGGATCTACACCATGGGTGTGAAAAATTACACCCAAATTTGGCCCGCCGTGCAATTTCACCTGGCCCTTGAGGCGATATCAAATTAACAGTAAAGCTGGCCCGCCGATCCTCCCGGGAGTCTTCCAAACGCCAGCCAGCCAGCCAGCCAGCCCAACGAGTGCTGGCCCAGTCACATAACATGTGCGGCTTCTGCACACACACACATTAGAATGCAACGCATACTTCATCAACAGCGATACAGGTTACACTGAGGGTAGCCGAATAAAAAACTTTAACACTGTTAGAAATACACGCCACACTGTGAATCCACACCAAACCAGAACCCTTTGCAGCACTAACTCTTCCGGGACGCTACAAGGTGTGTGTGTGTGTATGTGTGTGTGGGAGGGGCGGGGGGTGGGGGGTTTGGTGGTAGCGGGGGTGTATTTTGTAGCGTCCCGGAAGAGTTAGTGCTGCAAAGGATTCTGGGTATTAGTTCTGTTGTGTTTATGTTGTGTTACGGTGCGAATGTTCTCCCGAAATGTGTTTGTCATTCTTGTTCAGTGTGGATTCACAGTGTGGCGTATATTTCTAACAGTGTTAAAGTTTTTTATACTGGCACCCTCAGTGTAACCTGTATCGCTGTTGATTAAGTATGCGTTGCATTCGCTCGTGTGTGCGTACAGAAGCCACACATATCTTGTGACTGGGTCTGAATGATGTTAGAGCGGGCGTGACGATAGCTCGTAGAGTACGTTAAAGGTTAATTTGTTCAACCTTGGCCCGCGGCTTTGTTCAGTTTTAAATTTTGGCCCACTCTGTATTTGAGTTTGACACCCCTGATCTACACCTAACATCCACTGTAATGATACCAAGTACAGGCACGTATCTACTCGATACTACTATGATTACGTTAATATTTTTTGGCATCACATCTTTCGTTTTTTTTAAATGTATGTTATGTTTATAATAAACTCAGGAAATACGTCCCTGGGCACATGAGGACTTTGAATATGACCAATGTATGATCCTGTAACTACTTGGTATCGGATTGATACCCAAATTTGTGGTATCATCCAAAACTAATGTAAAGTATCAAACAACAGAAGAATAAGTGATTATTACATTTTAACAGAAGTGTAGATAGAACATGTTAGAGGAGAAAGTAAGCAGATATTAACAGTAAATAAACAAGTAGATTAATAATTAATTTACTACCACTTGTCCTTAATAATGTTGACAAAACAATAGAATGATAAATGACACAATATGTTACTGCATATGTCAGCAGACTAAATTAGGAGCCTTTGTTTGTTTACTTACTACTAAAAGACAAGTTGTCTAGTATGTTCACTATTTCATTTAAGGACTTAACTGCAATAAGAAACATATGTTTAATGTACCCTAAGATTTTTGGTTAAAATAAAGCCAATAACGCAATTTTTTTGTGGTCCCCTTTATTTAGAAAAGTACCGAAATAATTTTAGTACCGGTACTACAAATCTAAAAGTAAAATGTAGTGTTGAAATGCACCCAATTGCAGGAAATGTCGTCTTGATTTTCAAAAGTTTATTTCGGTTTTTGCGTGGCAGCCTTCGTGCCGATAAAAACATTTCTCTTTTTTTCTCATAGGGTGCTCAGATCTTTTTTTTTTAACCAAAGTAATATTGTTTATGGTGTAAGAGTTGCAACTGTCACTCATCATTATCTGTGACACCCACACTGCGCCCCATCCTCTGCCACCATATGACCCTGCAAGGTCACTTTAGGTCCTGGGTCAAACCTGGTCCTCCTCAAGCTCCTTGAAATGGCTGAGGAGGCTGTGAGGAATTAAATGGCTGCAGGATGAGGATTTATGGCACTGAGTGCAGGGTAATGGACCCTGGCTGTTGACCATGGACCTGTCACCGTTTCTCAGCGGTCCATTATAACGGTGCATGTGTGTATTTGTGTGTAAAGTCAAAGCAGCTTTCACTCGTATAGTCTTCTGTTACCACATTCTCGTTAACACATTTCCGACATTCGTTCAAAGACGACACACAATGGACCCTAAAAAGAAAATAAGGTCATTGACATCATTGATGCTGACTCAGCTTTATTGAGGGTCCTTTGTCTTTCACCAGTCACCGTAGGTAAGACACAGACAGATGGCGGGTCACTCTGGCGTCTGCAATCTTGTCCGCGGGAAATCATTAATAGTAATTAATCTAAATTAGCCGTCACTCCTGAACACAATACAGGATGAGTGAGACATGTGGAAGCTGCTGGAAAGGATATTTGTGAGCATGTCCGAGGTAGTCGATATGACCATTTTTCATTAGCCACACACCCGTATCAGCTCCTTCTTCATTCTTGCTTGTTTTCCTCCTTTATACTCTCTATTCTTCCCACGTCGGACCAGGACCCTGTCACTGCCCCCTAAAGAGAGATTGATTACAGGAAAGGAGAGGATTTTGCGAGTATTTCCCCTCTTTTTTTGGTGATTCTCAGTTTTGTCCCTCGCTCCTTCTCCATCAGTCTTTCAGTGCTCTATTCCTATTTTTCGTTTATCGTGCACTCATACCAGTCTTTATTTTCTCCTCTGTTGGCTTCAGTGTGACGACACTCTGACAGAGGGTTTTATATCATGGCAGTCTGCTCGCTTTAGGCGGCATATTAAAAGCCAGGAGCAGCACAAAGCTCCAAATTAGATTCTTTTGAATTGTTTTATGATGGATTCAGACCTGCCAGTGGCACCCCTCTCTCACCCTGCTGCTTTGGTCTGTGCAGAGGGCTTGTGGTAAGTGTTCGTGTGAATGTCGGATTCTGGGGGTGGGGGTGTGGAGCCATCTGGTCATATGTGGGTGTGGTGCATGGAGTTATTCCTGGAATAATGGGTCTGTGAGGCAGCCAGAAATATCAACGGACATGTTATTGTCTCAATTTTCATGAAAACCATCAGTTATAGGGGTGGGTCTCTATAGCTCACCAGTTGTGCTGTTTGTTTCCACTAGGGGTGTCCCGATCCAATATTGCAAAAAAACCCCCCAGTATCGGGTTATATCGGCTTGTATCTCAAAACTCCGATAACCACTATATTGCCAAAAGTATTTGGCCACCCAGCCAAATGATGAGAATGAGGTGTCCTAATCACTTGGCCCGGTGTATAAAATCAAGCACTCAGGCATGGAGACTGTTTCTACAAACATTTGTGAAAGAATGGGCCGCTCTCAGTGATTTCCAGCGTGGAACTGTGATAGAATGCCACCTGTGCAACAAATCCAGTTGTGAAATTTCCTTGCTCCTAATTATTCCAAAGTCAACTTTATAGTAAGAAAAGTGAAGAGTTCGGGAACAACAGCAAGTCAGCCACCAAATGGTAGGCCACGTAAACTGACAGAGAGGGGTCATCAGATGCTGAAGCGCATAGTGTAAAGCAGGGGTCGCCAACGCGGTGCCCGCGGGCACCAGGTAGCCCGTAAGGACCAGATGAGTAGCCAGCTGGCCTGTTTTAAAAATAGCTCAAAGAGCAGCACTTATCACTGAGCTGCCTCTATTTTTTTAATTTTATTTATTTACTAGCAAGCTGGTCTCGCTTTGCTCGACATTTTTAATTCTAAGAGAGACAAAACTCAAATAGAATTTGAAAATCCAAGGACATATTTGAAAGACTTGGTCTTCACTAACTGACAAAGAAACAGATAACATATTTGGTGTCCAGTTCAAAGTGTGACATGATTTATTTAAACATTTGAGAGTTGACTTTTGTATTTTACATGAGTTATT
>NC_084570.2:12400000-12420000 GCF_033978685.3 Nerophis lumbriciformis | reverse complement strand
AGCCTGCCATTGTTTGTGATTGTGTGTGTGTGAGTGTGTGTGTGCGTGTTTGTGTTTGAGTGCGCAAGCATGTTTCGAGAATGAGCGGGGAAAAAAATGAGTACCAACATGGAGTTCTGTTGTTCGACTCAGCAGGGACTAAGTACACAACTGCACTGGACATTTGGGATCAGGGGTGTCCAAACTTCTTCCACTGAGGGCCGCTCACTAAAAATCATGATATGTTTCAATTTGAAAACAAATACAATATATAGATTTTTTAAGGTTTTTTAGGACTCCCCTCAAGTTTGGTCCCGGGACCCGGAAGGGTCTCAATCAAAAAAATGTTAAAAATTTGTCATATATTATTTATTATTTTTAATTATTATTTAATGCATACATCTCTAGATCAACTTCAGGTCTATCTGTCAGTATAAAGTATTTGTTTTAATGTTTTATTTGCTTTTGGTCAAAGAAAGCCCTGTTTTTATGGCAAAAACACAAAATATATATTCAAAATGTTCAAAGTGGACAATTTGATGTGAAGTCATTGGAACCCTAAATATGTCAATAATTCATAACACCATTGATTTTAATTTATTATAATTTTTTGTCTGTTTAAAAAATTTTTTTTTTTTTAAATCAAATTTTTGGTGATTCAAAAGGGCCCCAACTCAAAAAAGTGTTAGAGATGAGTCATACTTTAAAAAAAAAAAAGTTTTTTTACTTTCCACACTTAAGTCTTTATATTGGTGGTCCTCAAACTTTTGTTTTACCAAATACCACCTTAGAAAAAACTTGACTCTACAAGTACCACCATAATGACCTACATTAAAATACAATAGTGTTGTAGGCCCATGTATTCGTTAAAAACAAGGCAGAGGTTTTATTTAACAAGTATATTTAATATTTTTGGCCACTGTAATATTACACACGGTTCGAACAGTGACACTGTGTTCAGATATAGGAAAATAAAGCACTGTACTGTTAAGTGATTCTTTGGCGTACCACCAGATGGAGCCCACGTACCAGTAGTGGTACTTGTCTCACTCTTTGAGAATCACTGATTTTGTAAAATTTCTAGAGTAGGGATTCTCAAACTGTGGTATGTTTACCACTTGTGGTACGCGGGCTTCTATCTAGTGGTACGCCAAAGAATCACTTGATTAAAGTACAGTGTTTTATTTTCCTATATTCAAACACAGTGTTACTGTTCAACCTGTGTATAATGTTACAGTGGCCAGAAATATTAAACAAACTTGTTAATTAAAACCTGTGCCTTGTTTTAATGAATACTTAAGCCTACTATGCTACTATATTTAAATTTTAGTCATTATAGTGGTACTTGGAGAGCCAAGTTTTTGTCTGATTGATTGATTGATTGATTGATTGAAACTTTTATTAGTAGATTGCACAGTGAAGTACATATTCCGTACAACTGACCACTAAATGGTAACACCCGAATAAGTTTTTCAACTTGTTTAAGTCGGGGTCCACTGAGAACCACTGTTCCAGAGACTTTGCTGATCAATCGTCGATACGTTATTTTTTCATGTTTTTTTCATGATTTCTTATTGTTTTTGAGCTATGAGAGCTTTAAAAAACAGCCTGATTTTTTTGTTACATTTCACCTGTTTCCTCATATACTCCACTTTTTTTTTTTCTTTTTTTTCTTTTTTTTTTAATAATACGTTAGCTGCGGGCCAAACTTTGGACACCCCTGCTTTAGAAGGTGCCCACTGCCTACGCAGCCCCAGATGAAGCCTAGGATCAGTGGTCAGGTTCTTAGTTTAGGGGTGTGTTTATACATACAGGTAAAAGCCAGTAAATTAGAATATTTTGAAAAACTTGATTTATTTCAGTAATTGCATTCAAAAGGTGTAACTTGTACATTATATTTATTCATTGCACACAGACTGATGCATTCAAATGTTTATTTCATTTAATTTTGATGATTTGAAGTGGCAACAAATGAAAATCCCAAATTCCGTGTGTCACAAAATTAGAATATTACTTAAGGCTAATACAAAAAAGGGATTTTTAGAAATGTTGGCCAACTGAAAAGTATGAAAATGAAAAATATGAGCATGTACAATACTCAATACTTGGTTGGAGCTCCTTTTGCCTCAATTACTGCGTTAATGCGGCGTGGCATGGAGTCGATGAGTTTCTGGCACTGCTCAGGTGTTATGAGAGCCCAGGTTGCTCTGATAGTGGCCTTCAACTCTTCTGCGTTTTTGGGTCTGGCATTCTGCATCTTCCTTTTCACAATACCCCACAGAATTTCTATGGGGCTAAGGTCAGGGGAGTTGGCGGGCCAATTTAGAACAGAAATACCATGGTCCGTAAACCAGGCACGGGTAGATTTTGCGCTGTGTGCAGGCGCCAAGTCCTGTTGGAACTTGAAATCTCCATCTCCATAGAGCAGGTCAGCAGCAGGAAGCATGAAGTGCTCTAAAACTTGCTGGTAGACAGCTGCGTTGACCCTGGATCTCAGGAAACAGAGTGGACCGACACCAGCTGGACTGCGGCTGAGTGGTCCAAAGTCATGTTTTCTGACGAAAGCAAATTTTGCATTTCCTTTGGAAATCGAGGTCCCAGAGTCTGGAGGAAGACAGGAGAGGCACAGGATCCACGTTGCCTGAAGTCTAGTGTAAAGTTTCCACCATCAGTGATGGTTTGGGGTGCCATGTCATCTGCTGGTGTCGGTCCACGCTGTTTCCTGAGATCCAGGGTCAACGCAGCCGTCTACCAGCAAGTTTTAGAGCACTTCATGCTTCCTGCTGCTGACCTGCTCTATGGAGATGGAGATTTCAAGTTCCAACAGGACTTGGCGCCTGCACACAGCGCAATATCTACCCGTGCCTGGTTTACGGACCATGGTATTTCTGTTCTAAATTGGCCCGCCAACTCCCCTGACCTTAGCCCCATAGAACATCTGTGGGGTATTGTGAAAAGGAAGATGCAGAATGCCAGACCCAAAAACGCAGAAGAGTTGAAGGCCACTATCAGAGCAACCTGGGCTCTCATAACACCTGAGCAGTGCCAGAAACTCATCGACTCCATGCCACGCCGCATTAACGCAGTAATTGAGGCAAAAGGAGCTCCAACCAAGTATTGAGTATTGTACATGCTCATATTTTTCATTTTCATACTTTTCAGTTGGCCAACATTTCTAAAAATCCCTTTTTTGTATTAGCCTTAAGTAATATTCTAATTTTGTGACACACGGAATTTGGGATTTTCATTTGTTGCCACTTCAAATCATCAAAATTAAATGAAATAAACATTTGAATGCATCAGTCTGTGTGCAATGAATAAATATAATGTACAAGTTACACCTTTTGAATGCAATTACTGAAATAAATCAAGTTTTTCAAAATATTCTAATTTACTGGCTTTTACCTGTATATCTAGTGAAGAGGCCTGGTTGAATTGTACACTGTCGTCTTGGAGCTTGAAGGACTTCTGTAGTCAGGCCTGGGCAATTATTTTGACTCGGGGGGGTAAATTTAGAGAAAAAAATGTGTCAGGTGGCCGGTATATCTATTTTTTAGAAACGCTAGTATAAAACCTCACAATAATGTCTGATCGAATGCTAAAGACGTATTCACAGACCGCCTTAAAAAACGGAATGGAATTTTAAATTTTTTTACTAAATAAGAAACACCCAGAATGTACATGAAAATAAAGAATGTGTGATTTACAATATTAACTATGAACGATAAAACCCTGAATATTGACTACATATGAACGTCACAACCCCTCTCGATCGACATATTTTACAATCAAGCGAAACTCAACAAACACAGCGAAATATGAATACGAAGGGTAAAAATAAACCCACCATCTGATGTATCACTAAGCTTTAGAACTTTGTTGTAAAAATCTCCTGACACCCGCATTTCAGGCTGGCCGCTCTGTTAAAGTTAAAGTACCAATGATTGTCACACACACACGAGGTGTGGTGAAATTTGTCCTCTGCATTTGACCCATCCCCTTGTTCACCCCCTGGGAGGTGAGGGGAGCAGTGGGCAGCACTTGATCATTTCGCGATATTGCTATATTTTTGCTGAAAGGATTTTTTTGCTGAAAGGATTTAGTAGAGAACATCGACGATAAAGTTCACAACTTTTGGTCGCTGATAAAAAAGCCTTGCCTGTACCGGAAGTAGCAGACGATATGCGCGTGACGTCACAGGTTGTGGAGCTCCTCACATCTGCACATTGTTTACAATCATGGCCACCAGCAAAGAGAGCAATTCGGACCAAAAAGCGACGATTTCCCCATTAATTTGAGCGAGGATGAAAGATTCGTGGATGAGGAAAGTGAGAGTGAAGGACTAGAGGGCAGTGGGAGCGATTCAGATAGGGAAGATGCTGTGAGAGGCGGGTGGGACCTGATATTCAGCTGGGAATGACTAAAACAGTAAATAAACACAAGACATATATATACTCTATTAGCCACAACACAACCAGGCTTATATTTAATATGCCACAAATTAATCCTGCATAACAAACACCTCCCCCCTCCCGTCCATATAACCCGCCAATACAACTCAAACACCTGCACAACACACTCAATCCCACAGCCCAAAGTACCGTTCACCTCCCCAAAGTTCATACAGCACATATATTTCCCCAAAGTCCCCAAAGTTACGTACGTGACATGCACATAGCGACACGCACGTATGGGCAAGCGATCAAATGTTTGGAAGCCGCAGCTGCATGCGTACTCACGGTACCACGTCTGCGCATCCAACTCAAAGTCCTCCTGGTAAGAGTCTCTGTTGTCCCAGTTCTCCACAGGCCAATGGTAAAGCTTGACTGTCATCTTTCGGGAATGTAAACAATGAAACACCGGCTGTGTTTGTGTTGCTGCAGTCGGCCGCAATACACCGCTTCCCACCTACAGCTTTCTTCTTTGCTGTCTCCATTGTTCATTGAACAAATTGCAAAAGATTCACCAACACAGATGTCCAGAATACTGTGGAATTTTGCGATGAAAACAGACGACTTAATAGCTGGCCACCATGCTGTCCCAAAATGTCCTCCACAATCCGTGACGTCACGCGCTGACGTCATCATACCGAGACGTTTTCAGCAGGATATTTCGCGCAAAATTTAAAATTGCACTTTAGTAAGCTAACCCGGCCGTATTGGCATGTGTTGCAATGTTAAGATTTCATCATTGATATATAAACTATCAGACTGCGTGGTCGGTAGTAGTGGGTTTCAGTAGGCCTTTAAAGTACAGTCAATACCCCCACCAACCCTGGGCACACACACATACAGTATTGGACTCCAGATAAGGTGTAATTAAGGCGGATCTCATGATAAATCTGCACCCTGTCCCTTTAATTGATTTACTTGTCTAGTTGGAGGGTGAGCCTGATCTACTCCACTTTTACTTTTGCCACCTTTTCTTCTTTCACTCGTTATTCATTGCCTCAAACTCCGTGCCAGGCTGGAAGCTAATGATGGTGTGTTTGATTACAGTAGCTAATGAATTCTCCCGTGACAACCCCCCTCTCAGCCCCACCCTCCTCCTTACCTTCACTAGCAGCCTCCCCATCTTCTTTTTGCCTCCCCTCCAGCATTTTCAACACCTCCAGATGTGATGATGCAATGTATGTTAACACACCAGGGAGGCAGACTTGGATATGTTACACTCTGTCTGGCGTGAATGTAAAAAAAAGTGACACCTTCGCTAACTAGCTATTTTCCTCTCGTGTGTGTCTCGTTCGCGTGTGTGTGCATGCTTGTTTCTGGAGGGTGTGACTTTTGGAGAACACAACATGGCAGCGCGTTGATGTGATGGATATGACGATGGGGTCCCGGTGCACAACTGCACTTCCTCCTACACCCAATTTCTCAGATGCCTGACATGCAACAGACGACTACTGTACACAAAAGACACACACCTCATTACTCATCCTGCTGACACACACACTTACACCTCATTTTGTAAATCTGCACGCTGATGTGAAACACACACACACACACACTGTCTCTAAACCCTGATTGCAATGTGCAACACAATACCAGGACCAACTGTTAAGTATTCAAAGCAGGTTGCCAGTACAGGCTGAACAGATTGCCTACGTGCTCATCCTGCTTCAAACCACACTTGAAAATTAAACCAAATAATATGAAATAAAAACATACAATGTCCTTTGTGGAGGTTGCTCCCCAGTGGGTTCTTCGGACCACCAAGCACCGACATGAGAGCCCGGTTTCAGGTTCACAATACAGTTTTATTTTGCAATATGTTCTCAGGTTGCTTTGCAGCAGTTTGCTGTTTGTACCTTGCTCTTGCTCCAGCTCCCACAACGTCTCTCCTCCCGGTTGCTGCTTATACAGAGCGACAGGTGATTAGATAACAAGGCCCAGGTGGGCCATCCACGCACCTGTCGCTGACTTCGAGGCCGGTCCTGGCACACCCCGCTTCGCTGCAGGCCCGCAGGCCACACCCCCCTCCACATCCTTATTGTTTTTTTAATTAATTAATTTTTTACTTTTTATTTTTTATTAATAAATCCAACAAAACAATACACCACAATACTATAATAATGCAATTCAAATTCCGAAACCAAACCCGGCCCAGCAACATTCAGAATAGCAATAAACACACAAAACAATCCAAAAGCAGTCAAACAAAAATTAATATTATCAACAACAGTATCAATATTAATAACAATTCCAACATAGCAGGGATTAGAAATCCCTCATTTACATTATCACAGCCATTTATAAAAATAAAAAAATAAAACATTTAAAAAAATGAATAGTGTCTCAGTGGCTTACACTTGCATCACATCTCATATTCTTGACAACACATTGTGTGCAATATTTTCCACAAAGATAAAATAATGTCCTTATTAAAGAGAAGCACAGGTGAGTCATTAACAGCGGGAAGCAACCCATCATCATTAAGGACTAATTTATGTGAAAAAGTATGTGATTTCAATGCAGATCACAAAATCCATTCAGGCTAATACTTTACAGAGCATCTGGAAAGTTATCACAGCGTTTCACTTATCAACATTTTCTTATGTTACAGCCTTATTTCAAAATGGAATACATTAATTTGGTCCTCAAAATTCTACACACATTACAAGCTTGGCACACATATCTTTGGACAGTTTTGCCTGTTCCTCTTTGCAGCACCTCTCGAGCTCCATCATGTTGGATGAGAGGTGTTGGTTTTCATCCAGGATGTCTCTGTACATTGCTGCATTCATCTTAGTCTAGTCAGGGAGGTGAACAAGAACCCCATAGTCACTCTGTCAGAGCCACAGCATTCCTCTGTGGAGAGAGGAGAACCTTCCAGAAGGACAACCACCTCTGCAGCAATCCACCAATCAGGCCTGTATGGTAGAATGTCCAGACAGAAGCCATTTCTCAGTAAAAGGTTTGCCAAAATGCACCTGAAAGACTCTCAGACCGACCATGAGAAACAAAATTATTTGGTCAGATGAGACAACAATTGAACTCTTTGGTGTGAATGCCAGGCGTCATGTTTGGAGGAAACCAGGTACCGCTCATCACCAAGCCAATACCATCCCTACAGTGAAGCATGGTGCTGGCAGCATCATGCTGCGGGGTTGTTTTTCAGTGGCAGGAACTGCCAACTGAAACCAATGCTTCCTATCAAACCTAATGGAGCCTGAGAGGTGCTGCAAAGAGGAATTTGGCCAAACTGCCCAAAGATAGGTGTGCCAAGCTTGTGGCATCGTATTCAAAAAGACTTGAAGCTGGAATTGCTGCCAAAGGTCCCCTCGTATCAGCTGGTATTTAACATACCGTATTTTTCGGAGTATAAGTCGCTCCGGAGTATAAGTCGCACCGGCCGAAAATGCATAATAAAGAAGGAAAAAAACATATATAAGTCGCACTGTCGCATTTTTGGGGGAAAATTTATTTGATAAAACCCAACACCAAGAATAGACATTTGAAAGGCAATTTAAAATAAATAAAGAACAGTGAACAACAGGCTGAATAAGTGTACGTTATATGACACATAAATAACCAACTGAGAACGTGCCTGGTATGTTAACGTAACATATTATGGTAAGAGTCATTCAAATAACTATAACATATAGAACATGCTATACGTTTACCAAACAATCTGTCACTCCTAATCGCTAAATCCCATGAAATCTTATACGTCTTATCTCTTACGTGAATGAGCTAAATAATAATATTTGATATTTTACGGTAATTTGTTAATAATTTTACACATAAGTTGCTCCTTAGTATAAGTCGCACCCCGGCCAAACTATGAAAAAAACTGCGACTTATATTCCGAAAAATACGAGTAAGTAAAGGATATTAAATGAGCTCAAATATACTTACACATGAGGCATAATGATGCAATGTGTACATACAGCTAGCCTAAATAGCATAAATGGTAAATGATAAATGGGTTATACTTGTATAGCGCTTTTCTACCTTCAAGGTATTCAAAGCGCTTTGACAGTATTACCACATTCACCCATTCACACACACATTCACACACTGATGGCGGGAGCTGCCATCAGGAGCAAGGGGTGAAGTGTCTTGCCCAAGGACACAACGGACGTGACTAGGATGGTAGAAGGTGGGGTTTGACCCCCAGTAACCAGCAACACTCCGATTGCTGGCACGGCCACTCTACCAACTTCGCCACGCCATGTTGACATTGAGTTAGCTTGCAGTCATGCCCTGACCAAATATGCCTGATTAGCACTCCAACAAGTCAATAACATCAACAAAGCGCACCTTTTTGCATTCACGCACAGCATAAAACGTTTGGTGGACAAAATGAGACAAAGAAGGAGTGTAAGATTTTACATGTAAACAAACGGTCGCGTTTGTTTGTATCCTTTTCCATTTTCAATCTTTTTTTTTTAATACTCCAGGGAGCTTAGAGGGTGGCGCTAAAGAGTTGCTCACCCCCCGGTTTAAGTGAACATTTTACATTGTATTTATTAGTTTTGCAATCAAAACAATGTAGAAGACAATATATATTTCTTGGGGATACAAATTTCACCAATTCGGTGGAATGGCTCAAACCTACAGTCGCTCCTGAGTATAAGTCGCAACCCCCGCCAAACTATGAAAAAAAACTGCGACTTATAGTCCGAAAAATACGGTAGTCCCCCATATCCCCGTATAGCTGCCCGGGATGTGCCTGCGTAAGATTTTTTTAATTTTGAACCTGCAGAATTTGCAAGTTCTTATCCATTTGTGTCAACTAGGTGAAACCACGTCTGAAAACCTTTGACAAGTTCACTCCATGTCCGTCCCCACCCATTATGCTCTTTCAAACTGTAGAATACAATCCGCGTTGAAAACGGGAGTATTTTGTTTTGAAAGTAAAGCGGATAACTTATTTTGTGTGTGCGCATGACTTCCTGTCCAACACAAGCAGATTTGAGCTAAATTGAACCGCCGCGCTGAGGCGATCGGCAAACAAGAAAGAATATACGTATAATAAATCTGATATTGTTTCGTATAATAGAGATTGATTTATGGCTTGAGTCTGCAGAAATATACATGAAGAGAAGAACTTGAACAAAAATAAATTGCAGTATTGAAGAAAAAAAAAACAATGAGCTCCTGAGCTAAGATGAATTCGACACTGATGGTTTAGAGTCTTAAGACTATTATAAATATACATGTTCGGACATTGTATTGGTGCGTCCATTATTTATGTTTTTTCTGCCTTCTTAGGGGGTCTCGGAACGTAACTCCCACGAATGACGGGGTTCTACTCTACCGTCTTATATTCGGGTCTGAGCAGTATTATACATGTAGTTGAGCAACCTGACACTTTCCTGCGTGTATTAATTTCTATATCTGTTTTTATGGTTGTTACCATACTGTTCCCTCTGTGCCATCCCTGTTGCCCTTCTGACTTTATTTAGGCTCTGTTTACACTTAGGTTATCCAGGGTAAATTACACCTAAACTTATCCTTGTCCACACACAACAATGCCACCGTTTAAGACCCCCCTCCCCCCTCCGTCCGCCGGCGCAACGCAACCTAATACGCATGCGTGGAAAATGCACACGTCATAGTCACCTCCAGTGTTGCTTTGTGTGCAAGTTCTTAAATTGAACTTATCTGAACAATATCCAGTGTTGTGGTATTTCAATTAATCCAGTGTGCTCTGGGGCCCTATTGTAGTAAATCACACCTGAGCCATCATAAATTAATCAAATCTGTATTAGACACGTAAACAATGTGATGAATAACATTTTACATCAATCAATCTAGGAATCTAGATATGTGGTCAGGACACTCCTCACTCTTTTGCCTTCACCGTCATTGTCCATTCCTTTTTGGTGACTTTATATACTCTGAACCTAGACGTTGAGTCCGCGACATACATGGCAGACAATAACTGATACAGTCTGCTTTGCCAGTCCAAATGCATTCGCCGTTTTCCTTTACGGCCAGGTAATACAAAGCACACGCTACTTTTTTATCACATCCACGGGAGCTCGGATTCTCGTTGACCCGGTGTTTGAAAGTTCTCTTGCCGTCTGAGAAGTGTTGTATCCCAAATAGCTGCAATCGCTTTCTCTTAAGGTATTCATGTGTGATTTCTACAAGCGTCTGAACATGTAGAGGAAGGAGAAACACGGGCATGTCTGGATGACTTCCCTTCATATTTCCAGTGGTTAGCTCCGAGCTACGAAACCACTTTATTATGAAGCTGGCTGTGGCACGTTCTTTCTGACGTCACTTCCTGTGTGGGGCGTGGTCTTTCTGGCATCACTTCCTCTCCGAACTCACTTAGTAAACGTTCAATGAGTCCATACAATGAATGCTAAGTGCAGGAGATTCAAGAATTACATGACTGACTTACCCGTGTAAAAATTTGTCCAAGGACGGGGACCTTAAACGATGGTTTAGTGTGGCTGAAACGGGGCTTAGGCTAAATAATTATTCGTTTAAGGCAGTCTTTTTCAACCTTTTTTGAGCCAAGGCACACCACCAGCAGACATCATTAAAAAACGAAACTCAGTTGACAGTAAAAAGTCGTTGTCACAATTATTGGGTATGACTTTAAAGCATAACCAAGCATGCATCAATATAGCTCTTGTCTCAAAGTAGGTGTACTGTCACCACCTGTCATGTCACACCCTGACTTATCTGGAGTTTTTTGCTGTTTTCCTGTGTATAGTGTTTTAGCTCTTGTTTTGCGCTCCTATTTTAATGGCTTTTTCTCTTTTTTGGTATTTTCGTATAGCAGTTTCATGTCTTCCTTTGAGCGATGTTTCCCGCATCTACTTTGTTTTAGCAATCAAGAAGATTTTAGTTGTTTTTATCCTTCTTTGTGGGGACATTGTTGATTGTCATGTCATGTTCGGATGTACTTTGTGGACGCCGTCTTTGCTCCACAGTAAGTCTTTGCTGTCGTCCAGCATTATGTTTTTGTTTACTTTGTAGCCAGTTCAGTTTTAGTTTCATTCTGCATAGCTTTCCCTAAGCTTCAATGCCTTTTCTTAGGGGCACTCACCTTTTGTTTATTTTTGGTTTAAGCATTAGACACCTTTTTACCTGCATGCTGCCTCCCGGTGTTTCCGACATCTACAAAGCAATTAGCTACCTGCTGCCACCTACTGATATGGAAGAGTATTACACGGTTACTCTGCCGAACTCTGGACAGCACAGTGGTTGAAAAACACTGGTTTAAGGGGTTAAACGACTTTGTGTAGACATGACCTTAGGGTCATACAATCCCATAAAAGACAAAGAATCCCGATGCTTGTACAAAACCCAAAACCAGTGAAGTTGGCACGTCGTGTAAATCGTCAGTAAAAACAGAATACAATGTACAGTTTTTAATGCATGTGATCATGGATGATCGGCAGCGTAAACACCCCTTAAAGGGGAACATTATCACAATTTCAGAATTGTTAAAACCATTAAAAATCAGTTCCCAGTGGCTTATTATATTTTTCGAAGTTTTTTTCAAAATTTTACCCATCACGCATTATCCCTAAAAAAAGCTTCAAAGTGCCTGATTTTAACCATCGTTATATACACCCGTCCATTTTCCTGTGACGTCACATAGTGAAGCCAACACAAACAAACATGGCCGAAAGAACAGCAAGCTATAGCGACATTAGCTCGGACTCAGACTCGGATTTCAGCGGCTTAAGCGATTCAACAGATTACGAATGTATTGAAACGGATGGTTGTAGTGTGGAGGCAGGTAGCGAAAACGAAATTGAAGAAGAAACTGAAGCTATTGAGCCATATCGGTTTGAACCGTATGCAAGCGAAACCCACGAAAACGACACGACAGCCAGCGACACGGGAGAAAGCGAGGACGAATTCGGCGATCGCCTTCTAACCAACGATTGGTATGTGTTTGTTTGGCATTAAAGGAAACTAACAACTATGAACTAGGTTTATAGCATATGAAATACATTTGGCAACAACATGCACTTTGAGAGTGCAGACAGCCAAATTTTCATCAACTAATATATTCTGTAGACATACCCTCATCCGCGCTCTTTTCCTGAAAGCTGATCTGTCCATTTTTGGAGTTGATGTCTGCAGGCCAGGGAAGCTAGGGTCGATAGGGGGTTTAGCTCGCTCGTCTGCGGGAACAAACTGCCGCTATTGCTTGCCGTGCTACCGAGGTCCTTTGTCCCTGAATTGCTCACACACTGCGGCAGATTCAATGGGGGTCTGGCGGCAGATTTCTTTGACTTTATTGTTGGAAATGCATCTGCTTTGAGTGTCGCAGGATATCCACACATTGTTGCCATCTCTGTCGTAGCATAGCTTTCGTCGGTAAAGTGTGCGGAACAAACGTCCAATTTCTTGCCACTTTCGCATCTTTGGGCCACTGGTGCAACTTGAATCCGTCCCTGTTCGTGTTGTTACACCCTTCGACAACACACCGACGAGGCATGATGTCTCCAAGGTACGGAAAACAGTCGAAAAAACGGAAAATAACAGAGCTGATTTGACTCGGTGTTTGAGAAAATGGCGGATTGCTTCCCGATGTGACGCCACGTTGTGACGTCATCGCTCCGAGAGCGAATAATAGAAAGGCGTTTAATTCACCAAAATTCACCCATTTAGAGTTCGGAAATCGGTTAAAAAAATATATGGTCTTTTTTCTGCAACATCAAGGTATATATTAACGCTTACATAGGTCTGGTGATAATGTTCCCCTTTAAAAGAATATATCACAATAATTTAAGGGCTATGCTGTAGCTATGAATGAGTATGTTTTGAAAGCAGGACAATGAATACTTGTGACTCCTGTCTGCTGATACTGTCGGGATAGTGAGATGCAGACTGAGCGTCAGAAAGATGTTGTTTTTATGTCCAAACAGGCAGAAATGCTCTCAATCAGAGGATTAAATTCACCGGCTTGATCCCTTAATGTTACAGCGTTAACGAGTGCTGCGTGTTTGTTGCCGTAGTGTCTGTGTGCGACACCGACTGCACATGAAACCATCCCGAGCATGTTTTTGTGTTCACCTGCCAGCACCGTTTTCCTGGAGGCTGTGTTGTAGGTGGCTCACAGCAGCGCGTCTTGCATAATGTCGCGCGGAGATGCTCTGCAACAATGGCGCCTGGGGCTCAAACCCCCCCCCCCCGACCCCTAATGTACATTCTATTGTGAGATAATCTCGCACCGCCCGCATAAGTGGGTCACTTTGTGCAGACGACACATGCAAAACAAATGATAAAATGCACTATTTTGGTTTTTCCTTTGTTTCCATAGGGTGATAATATATGTTTTAATATGAGTAATAAAACTTAAATGTACTGTACGTGTGACGGATAGTCCTCCGGGGAGTTGTGCGTTTTCTCAGGGGGAGGCTGGTGGGCGGTTGCTTTTTTAGCCATTAGTGCTGGTGACACAATGGAAGTGACAAGGCAGAAGGACCTAATTGCACCCTTCTTGTCGTTAACGATTCAGGGCATTTTTGAGGGTCTCGCAACAGATTGATGCTGCCGTTACTTTATCTATTTACGCTCCACGTCCACTCGCCGGAGGGTTGATGATTTTGCAGACTTTAAAAATAGATCCTCCCCTGACATGGGGCAGTGGGGGTGGGACAGCTAGAAAGAAGTAAACAAAGGTAGCGATCTTAGGACAGCGGCGCCTGGGAGAGCTCGGCGTCCGGCGGTTCCCCCCTTTGCAAAGGTGATTTACGCAGCAATTGCCCGCCGGCCGCTTTGTATATACTGCTTCCTGGGAGAAGTCGGCGCTCTTGTTATTTTGCACTTGCCAGAATTGACTGACTTTGTTATTTTATTTTCACAGGGAATCAACCATGTGCTGAGGGGAGGTGCAGAGCAACCCACCAAGATGAGCGTTGTCACATTTAGGTAGGAGTGCGTGTGGGTGGTGTAAATACTTCAATCTGAGTCATCAAAAATATTAGTAGCAGATTAATGCACCTGCTTTGTTTGATGATGGCTGGATGTTTTCATAACTGATATTAACTTTTGTTTAGCTTGTTACGCCTCACTTTTATGTTTTCATATACAGTACTATGTAGTTTTTGCTTTTTGATGAACATTTCCCCCCAAATTTTGCCCTGTTTTTTGTACATTTTGGGCCTTATTTACTAAGTGTGTGCAAACAACCTTTTATTAATATCTCCATATTTTTAGGCCATGTCACGATACACAATATACCGTATTTTTCGGACTATAAGTCGCAGTTTTTTTCATAGTTTGGCCGGGCTCTAGTGCGACTTATATATGTTTTTTTCCTTTTTTAATATGCATTTTCGTCAGGTGCGACTTATACTCCGGTGCGACTTATACTCCGAAAAATACGGTATATCTCGATATTTTGCCTTAGCCTTGAATGAACACTTGATGCATATAATCACAGCAGTATGAAGATTCTATGTGTCTACATTAAAACATTCTTGTTCATACTGCATTAATATATGCTCATTTTAAACTTTCATGCAGAGAGGGAAATCACAACTAAGTCAATTTAGCAAA
The DNA here is from genome assembly GCF_033978685.3 of Nerophis lumbriciformis. Taxonomy (NCBI): domain Eukaryota; kingdom Metazoa; phylum Chordata; class Actinopteri; order Syngnathiformes; family Syngnathidae; genus Nerophis; species Nerophis lumbriciformis. The sequence continues at coordinate 12,405,037 of NC_084570.2, read as the reverse complement.
ACTGTATTTATGAAACAGTTATTAAGCAGTGGCACAAATATTCATGTCATTTCAAAACAGAAAGTGCAAGATTGTCAGAGACATTTTAAAACAAGCTATTAGTGCACTTTTGTGCATGATGTCACAACATATCAAAACGACACTAAATTAAAGTGCACTTTTTGTACAGAATGCCACTACAATAGTTTAAAACAAATAAAGTGCACTTTTGTGCATGATGTCACACAAGATATTTAAAAAACTGTCAAATAAAAATGAGCTGCACGATAAGAAATCAAATAGTGTATGTCCTCGCTATGTGGTAGGTTCCTGCGGACGTTATCTCCTTCTGTTGTTGACTATTTTTTTCATACGGTGTTGATCTGGAAATGGAAGACGCCAGGCTCAATTGGGTCAGTGCTGGTTGCTTCGGCACTTTGTGGGTGTGGCACCGGCCGGAGATGTTGACATGCGGAGTTTCAAGCACTCCTTATTCTCTAGCAGGTGACTTTTCAAATGATGCTACAAATTAGTAGTGCCGCTACTTTTTGTAGCAACGCTTTTGCCGCATACTTGACATATTACGGTTGTCTGTTCAACATCTTCCCGCTTGAAGCCATACCACCGCCAGATGATGGACCCCGTGCTATTTTTCTTGGGAATTAATTATTCCTCCATTTGTTACCAGATTCGCACCTTCTCTCTCTTGTGTTACCATTCGCACCGCTCCGCTTGCACCACCTGCCACAGCTAACGTTACCATGCCGCTACCTCTCTGCTCGGGGAGGGCGTATGACGTTGCACGCGCGACAGTATGTGACGTATGTAACAAGGTGCGCTTGTTTTATGTCTCTGTGCGAAGGAGAGACAAGAAAGAGTGAGAAACGCATGTAGTGTAATGCCCGCAGCTAAAAGCAACTGTGTGAGAACGTATACTCGAATACTCACGAAATAGTCAATTTCTACATCGCACAGAGACAATCCCACGATATATCGAGTATATCCGATATATCACCCAGCCCTATGCATTTGCTACCGGGCCGCACAAAGACATTAAATTATTTATAATCGACCGCATTTTCTCCTACTTAACTTTCGCCATTCTCAACAGGCACGCCAATAAGCTTGTTCGTAGATGTATTATAAAACTCCTGATAGGAAGTCGCCATTTGCTTTATTTGTTACGTTTTTGTTACATGGTTCAATGCACAATAATAAACATATAAAATGGAAATTGTAGCCAAAAGCTAGGTGCTATCTGCAGTCCGTGGCAGGTTGATGACCTAAGATCAGGGCCGATTAGGAACAAAGTGACCATAGTAGTTAAAGAAGTGCTACATTGTTGCATATAATAATTGTGCTAAAGGAAGAAAATACACATCGCATTTGGCCTTAGTGAGTTAAAGTGCTGGTATTATTGCACATAGTCCTACTACACAAGTAGTTAGCAATAACAGATGTATTTACGCACCTTTATCTTTAGTTTTTAAGCCAAAATGCGTCCGTTCTCCCTTTTTCTGTCTACACACTGTCTGCTTGTAAGTGTTCTGTGATTGTGCGCTGCCAAACGTGCTCCTCTGCTTGTAAAACCAGCAATGTCACGACGTGATGACGACGGGCCGCCATGCCAGTTAAAAAAAAAAAAAAAAGACAAACCGGTACTTTTCAAACAGAGTATAGTACCGTTTTTGATTCATTAGTACCGCGATACTATACCAGTACCGGTACACCGTACAACCCTAATACAGGGATGAGAGTACATTTTATTTTTTTGTGTGTTTATTTATTTAGAATAACAAAGTTATCTATCTTCCAATTACATTACACAATTCTACAATAATGAGAAATAAAGGTTGCTATCCTTTTAGTGGTTACTTGCATTATTATCATATATTATAAAGTTGATTTGATTTGATTTGATATTACAATTACATTAGATTATAATCACTGTATAGCTTGAATTGATTATTTCTTCAGTTTAAGAGCATGATGTAGAGAAAAACACTGAGTAAATGATTGCATATCGTTCTAATGTGTGGCACCTTGAGACAAGAACATGTTGATTGACAGTCTAAAAGTAACGTGTCTTCCTTTATACGTTCTTTTCTCAGATGTATGCATTTATATGTATAAAATATAAAAATTGCAATCGCAATTTTGGAGAGAAAAATATTTTTTTTAAATTCTCAAAATTGTGCAGTCTTAGTATTGCGTGTGAACTGCTAAGACTTTGTGTAAAGATGGCGCAGACCGCCTTATATAAATGAGGATTTTGAGTGTACTACCCCAAAAACACATCATTCAAATTCATTTTATTCATTCCTTAAAGGGGAACATTATCACAATTTCAGAATTGTTAAAACCATTAAAAATCAGTTCCCAGTGGCTTATTATATTTTTCGAAGTTTTTTTCAAAATTTTACCCATCACGCAATATCCCTAAAAAAAGCTTCAAAGTGCCTGATTTTAACCATCGTTATAAACACCCGTCCATTTTCCTGTGACGTCACATAGTGAAGCCAACACAAACAAACATGGCTTAAAGAACAGCAAGCTATAGCGACATTAGCTCGAATTCAGACTCAGATTTCAGCGGCTTAAGCGATTCAACAGATTACGAATGTATTGAAACGGATGGTTGTAGTGTGGAGGCAGGTAGCGAAAACGAAATTGAAGAAGAAACTGAAGCTATTGAGCCATATCGGTTTGAACCGTATGCAAGCGAAACCGACGAAAACGACATGACAGCCAGCGACACGGGAGAAAGCGAGGACGAATTCGGCGATCGCCTTCTAACCAATGATTGGTATGTGTTTGTTTGGCATTAAAGGAAACTAACAACTATGAACTAGGTTTACAGCATATGAAATACATTTGGCAACAACATGCACTTTGAGAGTGCAAACAGCCCAATTTTCATCAATTAATATATTCTGGAGACATACCCTCATCCGCTCTCTTTTCCTGAAAGCTGATCTGTCCAGTTTTGGAGTTGATGTCAGCAGGCCAGGGAAGCTAGGGTCGATAGGGGATTTAGCTCGCTCGTCTGCGGGAACAAGCTGCCGCCATTGCTTGCCGTGCTACCGAGGTCCTTTGTCCCTGAATTGCTCACACACTCCGGCAGATTCAATTGGGGTCTGGCGGCAGATTTCTTTGACTTTATCGTTGGAAATGCATCTGCTTTGAGTGTCGCAGGATATCCACACATTCTTGCCATCTCTGTCGTAGCATAGCTTTCGTCGGTAAAGTGTGCGGAACAAACGTCCAATTTTTTGCCACTTTCGCATCTTTGGGCCACTGGTGCAAATTGAATCCGTCCCTGTTCGTGTTGTTACACCTTCCGACAACACACCGACGAGGCTCGATGTCTCCAAGATACGGAAAACAGTCGAAAAAACGGAAAATAACAGAGCTGATTTGACTCGGTGTTTGAGAAAATGGCGGATTGCTTCCCGATGTGACGCCACGTTGTGACGTCATCGCTCCGAGAGCGAATAATAGAAAGGCGTTTAATTCGCCAAAATTCACCCATTTAAATTTCGGAAATCGGTTATAAAAAATATATGGTCTTTTTTCTGCAACATCAAGGTATATATTGACGCTTACATAGGTCTGGTGATAATGTTCCCTTTTAAGTCATTCAGCAGTTATGAAGATATACATTGATATTGCTGAAAGACGATATGTCCAGTATTTTTAATTTTTGACAGTCTATACATGTTGACAAGCATACGTAGGACAGAGCTCCTTTCTCACAGCCATTTCTGCGCAACTGTTGGTTTGCGCGGATATTTCAGACCTTTTCTTTACCAACTCCCGCGTGTTATTGTTTTCAGTTGGTAAAAAAAAAAAATCTGCGTCCCTGGGACGCGCGGACTTCCGAAAATGCGCCTCCTTTCTGGTTTCAATGCGTAAAAAGACACAAAAAGTGGGTTAACGCCAACAGTTGTTTAGCCTGCTCAGTGGCCTTGTGGTTAGAGTGTCCGCCCTGAGATCGGTAGGTCGTGAGTTCAAACCCCAAAGACTATACAAATGGGACCCTGCTTGGCACTCAGCATCAAGGGTTGGAATTGGGGGTTAATTCACCAAAATGATTCCCGGGCGCGGGCACCGCTGCTGCTCACTGCTCCCCTCACTTCCTAGGGGCTGAACAAGGGGATGGGTCAAATGCAGAGGACAAATTTCACCACACCTAGTGTGTGTGTGACAATCATTGGTACTTTAACTTTTAACTCACAGACCTCTGAGACGGGTTAGGATGATTTAACAACAATGGATCTTCAGACTGGAATATTTTTAGGCAGCCTGGACATGCCTTGACTGGGGGAGCAGATGGTGATTTTTCAGCATTTTACAGTACAGTGAGGTCTTGACAGCACTGTGATACAATGGAAGGCCACCTTGGATGGATAGTTAGCCCTGGTAACAGATGGTTGGCAGTGGAAGAAGCTGCGTTACAGCGAGACCCGCTCACAAGTTTGTTCGGCTCTTGGTCTCCGTTGATGTAGAGGAAGTCAACCAAGAGCGGGAGCTCCATCTGTCTCACTCCTCGTTGCTCTTTTCATCCGCCCCACCGTCCCTCACCTCCCCCGCTCCTCGGTGGATGACTGTGTTTGTTTGTGTTTGTGTCAGTGGGATGCTGAAATGGGTGAGCGAAGCTATTCTGCATATTAGCATGTGGCGCTAACAAGCTTCGGCTTCTTCTGATGAGCTTGTTAGAGCTGCTGTTATTTTAATATATGAATATGAATGACGGACTACGTGTGTGTGTGTATTGGTACCTCTTTTATGCATCATCCAAAACCAAGTTGCCTGAGTGTCTGTTTTCTTGGCCTGGTTGTTTACCACCATATTTGAGTGAGTGTGTGTATGTGTGTAATACTGTGTCTGCATGCATTCTTCCATGGGCTTTGTCCTATTTTATGTGGCAAAAACAGGAGCAACATAATGCACTATGATGATGAAGTGGTATGTATGTGTATATATGTATATATATATATGTATATGTATATATTTGGACACACCTTCTCCTCATTCAATGTGTTTTCTTTATTTTCA